>NC_064420.1:48677500-48725000 GCF_023375975.1 Astyanax mexicanus
TGACAGATGTACCTGTTTTAAGAGAGGAGCGAGACCCCTTACCACTGACCCCTGCTGACCTGTGAGTGTGTGTGAGTGTGTGTGTGTGTGTGTGTGTGTGCGTGTGTGTGCGTGTGTGTGTGTGTGTGATTATGTGTGTGTGTGTGTGTGTGCGTGCGTGTGCGTGTGTGTGCGTGTGTGTGATTATGTGTGTGTGTGTGTGTGTGTGTGTGTGTGTGTGATTATGTGTGCTGGACCTCAAGCAGGGTCTGATATACTGTGGTATGTGTAGTAATTGGTGTGTAATTCACATCTGTTCCTTCAACGCACACACACACTACACACACACACACACACACACACACACACACACACACACACATACACAAACACACACTAGGATTGTAACTCAATATAAACATTATAGGGATCATATGGAATTACTATTCTGGGAGATGCTGCACTTTTATTACACTGTAATTAATTCTGACACATGGTTAAAGTTGTTGCATTGCTGACACAGGTGTGCAAATGCACACACACACACAGTGTGAAGTTTCTCCAGCACTAAGGCTTGGTGCAGCAGCAATAGCATTAGCAGCTAACTGCAGCAACAGCAGGGCGTAAATGCCAATCATTTAGCGCTACACTGAGGAACCCTGAGTGTTACGTAAGCCAGGGTGCTATCAGTTAATACGCAGACTACAGTCCAATATACTCACCTCTGAATGAAAAGCAGAAGAGCTAGCGCTGCGGTTAGCTGCTAATGCTAATGCTAATGCTGCTGCACCCAGCCTTAATGCTGGAGAAACTTTACTAAAAGAAAACTCACCCTTATAACTCTGTACTTCAGCTTTACTGTGACTTTACTGCGTCTTAATATCTGACTGGTAGAATTCATACATAAGGAGCGCTTTTTATTATAAGGTGTACTGACCATTTTTGGGAAATTATAGGATTTTACAGATTTTCTTTTTTCAGCATCTTTTAGTGAAAAAAAAAACCTACATTTTAAACATTTTGTTCAGATACAGAGAAAGATAGAGATAGAAAGAGAGAGAGTGTGCGTGTGTTAATACATATGCTAATAATCTTTGGGTGTTGCATCTGATTCTCATCAGTAGGGGAAGTTTGCTCAGATGCCCGGCGCTGGTTTTACCAGCAGTGAGACGGTGCAAACTTTTCCCACTGTTGCAACAGCTTCAGTTTACCAAAAATAACACATCCCTGTATTAAAATGAACAGTGAGTATTTGTAGATCTGCAGTGACTGGAAACATCGCTGTTACACTGCAGCTCATTAAAAAAAGCCTTTGACCCTAATAGCCAAATCTTAATACCTCACAGAGACCATTTAAATTCCTTCTATGGAACACATGAGAACACACAAATTATGTAGTAATGTAGTAAAAACAGACTAAAGAGATAAAGAGACAGAGAGTATAAAAAAGAGAGAAAGAGAGCAAGAAAGAAAGAGAATAGAGAAATAGGCAGAAAATATAAAATAGAAATATATATAGAGAGAGAATAGTGAGAGAGAATAAAGCTAGAGAATAGAGATAGATAGATAGATAGATAGATAGATAGATAGATAGATAGATAGATAGATAGATAGATAGATAGATAGATAGATAGATAGATAGATAGATAGCAAAAAAGGGAGTGAGAACAAGAAAAAGAAAGAATAGAGAGAGAGCAAGAAAAGGAGAATGAATGAGAACAAGACAGACAGACAGACAGACAGATAGATAGATAGATAGATAGATAGATAGATAGATAGATAGATAGATAGATAGATAGATAGATAGCAAAAAAGGGAGTGAGAACAAGAAAAAGAAAGAATAGAGAGAGAGCAAGAAAAGGAGAATGAATGAGAACAAGACAGACAGACAGACAGATAGACAGATATATCACAGAGACCCTTTAAATACCTTCCATAGATCTGAGGTTCTCTGAGGTTGGTAACTCTCTGTTCCATTCCTAGGGTGGTCCTGATGAGTGCCAGTTCCATCATCATAACGTTTTTGATGTTTTGTTTTTTTTGCAGTGACTGCACTTGAGGATGCTTTCAGGGTTCTTGAAATATTTCAAATTGACTGACCTTCATTTCTTGATGTTTCAAATGCACTTTTTTCCTTTATTTTTTAGTTGAGTAGTTGTTGCTTCTCATAATATGGATTAATTTATTATTCACTGTGCACCAACTCTATAAAGTACACTGAGTCCAGTAGAGACAATTCTAGAGGTGGTTTATAGATGTCAGGTGTGTGTAGTGTGTAGTGTGTAATGTGTGTGTGTGTGTGTGTGTGTGTGTGTGTGGAGTAATAGCACTACTGTGCTATTTGCAGTAATTCAGCAGGTTGAGAGGTGGTCAGGAGGCTAAATGAACAGTTTATACTGATCAATACGGAAGTGCTTATCCTTTACTTGGCCAGAGAAGTGTTTGTGTGTGTGTGTGTGTGTGTGTGTGTGTGTGTGTGCAAAGGTATCATAAAGTGCTACATTAGGGAAATGTTTGGGACCACCCACTTCTATATAAGTTGTGAGGTGTTATCTTGTGAGTGAGTTTGGAAACTGGTTTGTGAGTGTAGCTTTGCTCTTCACACACACACACACACACACACACACACACAGACACACACACACACACACACACAGACACAAACTGTCATGCATCTCCGCTGATTTCCTGTCTTCCCCTCATTAACAGTAAATGAGCTGAGTCATTCTTGTATTTCTTCCAGTCAGACAAAATTGGGGTACGAGTCTCACTGGACCAGGGAATTTCCACTGTTATGGTCCACACATACACTCACACACACACACTCACACACACACATTTTCATATGTTATTGAGTGTGTCACTGTTTGGGTTTGGTGCTGATGGAAAGCAGACCAGACTCAGGATAGCGTCATATCATTATGTAAGTAGAGTGGCCACTTTATTAGAAACACCTACATTCACTGTGCTAAAGCTCTGCAGCTTCTTTAAGAACTTCAGCTAAAGCATCAGTAACAGACAGCTCAACACGCTTGGAGGAGAACACTGAGTTCAATCAGTGATGGTGGTAGAAAGCAAATGATTAACCCTAGTTCAATGTGTTTTCTTTATTTTCATGACTAATATTTACATTGTAGATTCTTACTGAAGCATCAAAACTATGAATGAACACATGTGGAGTTTTATGTTCTTAACAAAAAATGAGCTGAACCTCCACAGTCACCGGACCTGAACCCAATCCAGATTTGAGGTTTGGGGTGAGCTGGAGTACAGAGTGAAGAAGGCAAAGGAGCAACAAGTGCTAATAAACACCTCTGGGAACTCCTTCCTTCCTTCAAGACTGTTGGAAAACTTTTCATTTCAGGTGGCCACCTCTTAAAGTTGAAGCTCATTGAGAGAATGTCAATGCCAAGAGTGTGCAAAGCAGTAATCAGAGCAAAGGGTGGCTCTTACTTTGAAGAAACTAGAATATAAAACATGTTTTTTCAGTTATTTCACCTTTTTTTGTTAAGTACATAAAACTCCACATGTGTTCATTCATAGTTTTGATGCTTCAGTGAGAATCTACAATGTAAATAGTAATAAAAATAAAGAAAACGCATTGAAAAAGAGAAGGTGTGTTCAAACATATGGCCTGTACTGTACACAGTATGACAAGTTTTGGAACCCTTCTTTAATTTGACAAAATATAACATCACATACATTAAAAAAAGGTACCATGGATGACCCTGTATCAGGTAATACTTAACAGGTAAAAAATATATATGTAATGCTGCTGGGAACTTGGTCTTTGGTCCATCCATTCCTGGAACATGTGAGTACCTGATTTAAACACACAAACACTAAAACATCAGGTAAATTACACCCATAAAATATCTTACTGTAGACTGATATTATGGGCCTATTTAAGCTATTTATAGTGCATGGGTCAATTGTGTATCATGCTATTAGATTTAGCGAGTGTCAGTTTGGCTTTGGTAGCACAAAGGCAAAAAAATATGCCTTAATTAATGATGGGTGTGTGTTTTTTTGGGGTGTAATCAGTGTGCAAGTCATCATTCCCTTTAAGATGCAGGTGAGCTCTGACTTTGGCGCGTTCGTATCTTAACAGCGCAGCGCTTTTGTGCGTCTTTTTTGTTTATTCTATTTATTGTTGATGTAAAAGCTGGATTTGCTCCTGTATGGTTAGGATAGAATTGGGTGGCTGACTATTGACTGTTGACTGTTGTCAGGGTTTTATTTAGTCAGTGGAGCACCTGTATTTCCCTCCACCAAGATAAAAACACGCCAGAAATGTACCTGAACACACCTCAATTCCAGACCACCACACCAAACCATCAGTGTAGATTTATTCCTAAACTCTGACACTATTTTTTTTAAGCAAGGGCGCAAGGCATGAAAATAGACTGTTGATTGGGTGAAAGATAGCAATGAAGATTGCAGTCTGTCTTTTTCTCAGTAGGAATTTTTGAAAGCTGTAAGGAATAATGTTAGAAATGTTACCATACAACCCCAAACAAGGGTCTTTAATGTCTTTCTGCTTGGAGCTCTGTGGCTGTTTACATGAACACACACACACACACACACACACACACTTAAAACGACTTAACTCTTCCCAGCATTCCTTTTAAGAAGCGACCTAAAACTCCCCACAACCACACCAGAGGTGGAGACCACAGACCCTCACACACACATCACTCTGTGTTCATGTGTGTGTTTGTTTATATGTGTTTATATATGTTGTGTGTGTGTGGGTTTTCCCAGCAAATCTCATACATTAAATATATATGTATAATTAACATGCATATAATGCATATTCCTCAGGATTCATTCATTCTAATAGGCTGGTAACTCTGATGAAATTATCCTGTGCAACAAAGGGAACTCTTGCTCTTCCTTTTCTAGGACGGTCCAGATGAGTGCCAGTTTCATCATTACACTGTTTTTTGATGGTCTTTGTGGTGACTGCTATTGAGGATACTTTTCTAATTTTCTGACCTTGACTGACCTTTATTTCTTTTTAAAGTAATTTTCTTTACTTAGTTGAGTAGTTCTTGCTTTTCATAATCTGGATTAGAACATTACTCAAATAGAGATTCACTATATATATATATATATATATATAAATTTCAGTGCTGTTTTTTATATTCTGCATGTAATGCACACAAAAGAAAAATCTGAAGGATTGAAGTTCAGTTATCTTATTTACTCTATGTAACATTTAAGTTGAAGTTGAAGTTAACTTAAAAAGAGGAAATGCAGAAAGCTGCTAAACGTTTTCAAAGTAAATTGTACTCATCATCTTTTTTCAGTGTAATTAGTGTTATGTGCAACACTAAAAACATTTTAAAAGGGTTTGAAAGGAATAAGAGGCAATACATTCAAGTAATTAACTCTTGATGAGTTCAGCACAGCTGTTAACTGAAAGCCTGAATTTCAGGTGACTCTACCTCATAAAGCTGACTGAGAAAATCCAGCAGAGATGTTCAAAACTGATTTTTTTTGTTTGTTTTTTTAAATAATCCCATATGTTTTTTTTCTTCATAGTTTGGATGAGGTTAGGATTAATTTACAATACAGAACATTTTAAAATAATGAAAAAAAAAAACCTGATTTTTTTTATTAAATAAACCAATAAAGCAAGCTGTGAGTGTGCAACAGAGACAGAGACAGAGAGAGAGAGAGAGAGAGAGAGAGAGAGAGAGAGAGAGAGAGAGAGAGAGAGAGAGAGAGAGAAATTGGGGGCGAGGCTTGTAGAGTGATCATTGATCCTGCACTCGTCCGTGGGGAGGCCACTTCATTCAGGAATGACCGACACCAATATTGTTCATTACACACAATATCCTCCGCCGGCTAATTATTGTGACCAATTACCTCCCTAATGAACCAATTATCCATCTGAGCAATCTACCAGCTCCCGAATTCAATACCCACCTCCCATTCCACCACACACAGCTCTCTCTCTCTCTCTCTCTACCTCTCTCTCTCTACCTCTCTCTCTCTCTTTCTCTATTTCTCTCTACCTCTCTCTCTCTCTTTCTCTATTTCTCTCTCTCTCTCTCTCTACCTCTCTCTCTCTACCTCTCTCTCTCTCTTTCTCTATTTCTCTCTCTCTCTCTCTTTACCTCTGGTTGACATGGTGGTTGGGCTGCTGAACCAATCAGAGAGCTCTAAATGCAAGGAGTGAATCTCTATACTCTATACTGAAACGCCTCAGTCTGGTTTAATCACAATTTGCCTCTTGGGAACAAGACTGGCCACTCTGACCTTTGACCTCTGAAAAGGTCAAAGGCAATTGATAAATAGATATACAGAAATTCACTAAAACACTGGGATTCATCTGAAATCAAGGGTAGAATGTAAAATAATTTAGAACCCCTTAACAGAGCAGGATTTTTGTCAACTGTCTGTCTGATATTACAGCACTAAATCTTGAGGATTTCTATTCAAGCAGTACATCAAAAGCTTTCATGATTGATAAGGAATATTACTGAAATCATAATTGCAATTTTATTAGAAAATATAATGCAATATTTAAGTAAATCTGCTCATGTCAAAATATAAAGAATAAAATCATTTTAAAATCAATATTTTCCTGAATACAAATCAACCAGTTCATGTCTCCAAAACTTTAGTTTCATTATGTTTGTCTGTTTTTTATTTATCTTTTTTTAAACCTGCAGAATGTGGGTTTATTTTTGTTACTGATCTGAAATTATTAATTATTATTAAGTGGAGTAGAGAGAACACAGGCGGCTTCTACAACTGTTTCAAACTCGCAATGTTATTTTACTGCATAAATCAATGGTTTTATATCACCTACACCTGTAGCCTGTATACTTATATGTTGATAAATTAACCCAGGTTGCCAATACTGGATTATAAAATCATAATTTAATACAGAGAAAGATAATAGCATATTACTGTATAATAAGATCATTACTGTACTGAACATTCCTATGAACCCAGTATTCATAATGCCTTATGAATGCATTCATAAAGACCTTATAATGATTGTAATAAGCCTGTATAATAGCTCATAAGTACTTACAGCGACATTCATAACACATTATAAACTACAATTATAAGAGTTTATAAAGAAAGGGCTTATAATGCCTTATAATATCTGTTCATAAAATGTTGGTATAATGCATTATAATATGCAGCTATGATTTCTCAAATTAAGCTTTTATATAAGTGTGTAATATATTATAAAGCCTTATATACAGTCATTACTGACTTTAAGTAAAGTGAGTTTTTTTTATATGTCTTTCACATTAAGTAAACATGAAGTAAACTTTATCATGCCTTGCTATAATGTCTTATAAAGCATTATGAGTGAAGTGTGTTTTTAAATGCCTACAGTAAGGCATAACAACATTTACTTAAACACTTGAAGCCAGTAAAGAGCACTCATAATGCTCTATAAGACATTACATTGAGGCATAATAAAATTTACTTCATGTTTAAAACAGATATGAAACCTCACTTCACTTAAAGTCAGTAATGACTGTATGTAAGGCTTTATAACGTGTTACACACTTACATAAAAGCTTAATTAGAGAAATCATAGCTGCATATTATAATGCATTATACCAAAATATACCACATTTGTGTGACAACTTTACATTGTACAATGTTCGGTAACACTTTCTATGAATGTCATCTTTATTAGACACTATAACCACATTCATAACATATTATAAAGCATTCATAAGGCATTATAAACATGGCTATAAATATTTATAAAAATTATAAATAACCCATTATATCCATGTTTATTAAGCATTATGACCTGTGATCATAATACATTATAAGCTCTGCTTATAATATATATGTTAAAATAGTTTATATCTATCATTAATAATCTAGTCATACAATGAAAATCTGGCACTTTACTTAGCGCGCACAAAGACCTGTTATAATACATTATAATTGACTATAACTAGTATTATATTCAAGACGAGTATAATTCATGAGTGGTTGAAATATATTTATAGAATTACTGAGGGTGTGTTTATAAGTGGGAAGCTTTTTTAGTCATAATACAGTCTGCAAGCAGGGACTGAGTTTCTTGGTATCGACGTACAACATGTTATAAACACAGCTTTTAATGCATTATCATCACAGTTCATGATGCATAATAAACATGGCTATGACGAATGATACATTTTTATACATATTTATAGCCATGTTTATAATGCCTTATAAATGCATTATAACGTGTTATGAGTATGTTTAAAGAGTCTTATAGAGATGACATTCATAGAAAGTGTTACCCAATGTTCTTATGAACAGATATAAGCCTTTTCTTTATAAACCCTTATACTTGTAGTTTATAATGTGTTATGAATGTCACTGTAAGTACTTATAAGTTATTACATAGCCTTATTACAGTCAATATAAGGTGTTATGCATGTCATATAATGCATTATGAATACAGGGTTCATAGGAAGTGTTACCCATCTCTGGTTTTCTGAGCTGTACTGAGAGTGTGTTCACACCTGTGCTCAGCCTGCTCACCTGTTCTACAGCAACAGGTGAGCAGCATGTTCAGCAGAGCAGCTCTGTAAAAGCCATCAACAACAACGTGCAGACAGGTGTGTGTGTGTGTGTGTGTGTGTGTGAAGCCTCGAGACTCCCCACTCTCAGGCATATCTCAGAGGGCATCATTCGTCATTTCAATCCTTATCAGTGCACACACACACACACACACACACACACACACACACACACACACACACACACACACACACACACACACACAATGACAATGTGCTTCGGGTCAGAAACATGCAGTTGGCAGTAAGCCAGATTGCGACAAATTGCATTAAAACAAAACAGCCCATAATACACCTAATTTGCATTCAGATTATAGAGGAGAGTATAGGTAACCACCGGACTCCACCTAACTAACTAATCTACTCTCTCTCTCTCTTTCTCTCTCTCTCTCTCTCTCTCTCTCTCTCTCTCTCTCTCTTTCTCTCTCTCTCTCTCTCTCTCTCTATCTCTTTCTCTCTCTCTCGTTTTTTTGTTGTTGTTGTTCCTACATAGTAAAAGAACAGTGAAATGATCTATCAGACTATGAAGGAACACATAAGGAATCATGTAGAAACTTAAAAACAGTATAAAAAAAAAAATATATATCTTGTTTATTGCTTTGTCTGAGGCTGGTAACTCTGATGAACTTATCCTGTACAACAGAGGAAACTCTTGCTCTTCTATCCTTTCCTGGGCTGGTACAACTAATCCGGACGGGATTAGTTTCTCAGGGGGGCATCTGTGAAAAATATTTCACACTTCTACACTAAGAGTGATAAAACTCCTGCATCTGGACTACAATTGAAAAAACAGGAGGATCAGTGAGTTTTTAGACTTTATTCTTGGTCACATGACATCAGTAGGTGTTCAGTAGCTCCTCCATTTCCACTCGCTGTTGTGTTTTTTACAAGGATCTCCGTGGAAACTGTGGCGCGCCCAAAGTGTAATTACGGTGCGCGGCAGTGGACAAATAGCTATTTTATTAAACGTAAGGGGACGAAACTCAGAGATGTGCGTCCGGACAGGAATAAATAAATAAATTACAGGCTGAACTCCGTGGTCCTCCGGTAATTTATTTATCAGAGGATGTCTGAGATTAAAAAACACGTATATGATCGTTCTGGACAGGAATAAAATCACAGAGGATTAAACCCCCATAAAAAGATAAAATTAGCCCAGAACCCCCTAAGAAACTAATCCTGTCCAAATAGGGTTTTTGAAAGTATTCTCGAGTGCAGTCACCACAAAGACCATCAACAACGTTATAATGATGAAACTGGCACTCGTCAGGACCGGCCCAGGAAATGAAGAGCAAGAGTTTTCTCTGTTGTACAGGATAAGTTACTTAGAGTTACCAGCATCAGAAACCGAGTATTTTGGTTTGTTTAATACTGTTTTTAAGTTACTACATGAGTCCTTATGTGTTTCTTCGTAGTCTGATATTTCACTTCATTCTTCAATTACTATGTAGAACAAAAAAAAAAAGAAGAAGAAAAGAGAGAGAGAGAGAGAGAGAGAGTAGATTAGTTATTGGTGGACTCCAGTGGTTACCTATACTCTCCTCCATTATCTGAATGCAAATTGAGTCATTTTGTTTTAATGCAATTTGTACACAATCTGACTTACTGCCAACTGCATGTTTCTTTTTGCATTGACTGACCTTCATTTCTTCTTAAAGTATTTTTTTTTCTTTATTTAGTTGAGTAGTTTTTGCTTCTCATAACCTGGATTCGAACATTACTCAAATATTCACTATTCACTGTATACCTGTAACTCTACCTCTTCACTACTTTACTTTAACTGATGCTCTCAAACACTTTATTAAGAGACAAGAAATTCAAGTAATTAACTCTTGACGAGTTCAGCACAGCTGTTAACTGAAAGCCTGAATTCCAGGTGACTCTACCTCATAAAGCTGACTGAGAAAATCCAGCAGAGATGTGCAAAACTGTCTAATCTAAGCAAGAGGAGCTACTTTGATGAATCTAAAATATATACGTTTTATAAAATATATAGTTTGGATGATTTTAGTCTTAATTTTAGTCTTAATTTTAGTCAAAAAACAATCAAGTGCACTGAAGGTGTTTCCAAACTTTTGACTGGTACTGTGTATTAAAATTAAATGATGTTTATGAAGTAGATAGAAACATTGAATATATTGGGTTAAATACAAGGTAAATTGTATTTTCTGATTTGCTATCGTACTGTACACAATTACAATTAACCGTTTTACCCACAAACAATAGCTGGGTGTTGATTTCTTTTTTGTGTGTGTGTGTGTGTGTGTAAGTGAGTGTGAGACACTCTCTTTAGCCGGCTCCTGTGGGAAAGTGTGTGTACCGGTTATTAATGTGTTTTCAGTGACAGCGGAGTGTGACCTGAGGGCTTCCCTCACTCAGTCCGCTCATAACCGACACTCTTACCTCTCAATCTCACTCTGTCCCAACTGCTCTCCCACGTTTACTGTGTGTGTGTGTGTGTGTGTGTGTGTGTGTGTGTGTGTGTGAAGGTTTTAGACTCCTCACTCTCAGGCGTGTCACACAGAGCGTCGCTTGTCAAATTAGCTCTTATCTGCTCTCCCTCACTGAAGAACAACTAAACACACACACACACACACACACACACACACACACACACACACACTTAATAAAAAATGATGCAAAGCTATACACCCTTTTTGCTGTATTCATCTTACTGTACTATAGTGAAAAAAACTCAATTTAAAGACCTGAAAATGTACTGTTGTAAAAAATATGTTATTTTAAACCAATCTAACTCAATTTAAACAACCAAAACTGTAATATGTTGAAGAAATAGGTTCTCTATCACCGGCTTACTCAAATCAAAGAACAATAACCATACTGACAATGTACTATAATGAAAATATGGGAACAAAATATGGGAACAATCTAACTCAATTTAAAGAGCAGAGACTAAACTATAGGGAAAATATGAGACTTTAGATAAAAATAACTCAAATTAAAGAGCAGAAATCAAACTATAATATAAATATGGGACTTTAGATCAATCTAACTCAATTTAAAGAGCCAATACTGTAATATGTTGAATATATAGGTCCTGTATCACAGGCTAACTCAAATCAAAGAACAAAAACCGTACTGACAATGTACTATAATGAAAATATGGGACTTTAGAACAATCTAACTCAATTTAAAGAGCAGAGACTAAACTATAGGGAAAATATGAGACTTTAGAACAGTCTAACTCAATTTAAAGAGCAGAGACTAAACTATAGTAAAAATATGAGACTTTAGAACAATCTAACTCAATTTAAACAACCAAAACTGTAATATGTTGAAAATATAGATTCTCTATCACTGGCTAACTCAAATCAAAGAACAAAAACCGTACTGACAATGCACTATAATGAAAATATGGGACTTTAGAACAATCTAACTCAATTTAAAGAGCCAATACTGTAATATGTTGAAGCTATATGTTCTGTAACACAGTCTAACTCAAATATAGTTACAGAAACTGTACTATTGTGAAACTATATGTATTGTATCACAATCTAACTCAATTTAAAGAGCAGTAACTGTACTATAGTAAAAATATGAGACTTTAAAACAATCTAACTCAATTTAAAGTGAAGACACTGTACTATAGTAAAAATATGAGACTTTAGAACAATCTAACTCAATTTAAAGAGCAGAGATTTAACTATAGGGGAAATACGAGACTTTAGATAAATATAACTCAAATTAAAGAGCAGAAATCAAACTATAATAAAAATATGGGACTTTAGATCAATCTAACTCAATTTAAAGAGCCAATACTGTAATATGTTGAAGAAATAGGTTCTGTATTACAGTCCAACTCAATTTTAATAGCAGACTCTGTACTATAGTTAAAATATGAGACTTTAGAACAATCTAACTCAATTTAAAGAGCCAATAAGATAATAATTTGAGGCTATATGTTCTGCATTACAGTCTAACTCAAATAACGGAACAGAAACTGTACTATAGTGAAATTATATGTATTGTGTAACAATCTAACTCAATTAAAAGAACAGAAACTGTACTATAGTTTTAATGTTATATTACAATCTAACTCAATTAAAAGACCAGAAACAATCTAACTCAAATAAAATGTAATAAACTGTACTATAGTGTTAGTATGGGTGTTGTTTCACAATCAAACTTAAATAAAAGAGCAGAAATTGTACTATAGTGGAATTACAGGTCACAACATAACTCAAAATCACAACATACCTCAAAAGAGCACAGATTGTAATATGTAATATAGAGAAAGTTTGAATAGTGTGTCACAATTTAAAGAACAAAAAATGCATTACACTTATTAAAGCACTGGTGTGGAGTAATTTAACTCAATTCAAAGGAGAGAAACTGTGTTATAGTGAACATGTGGGTGCTGAGACACAATTTAACTCAATTAAATGGAGAGGAACTGTGTTACAGTGAACATGTGGGTGCTGTAACACAATATAACTCAATTAAATGGAGAGAAACTGTGTTATAGTGAACATGTGGGTGCTGTAACACAATATAACTCAATTAAATGGAGAGAAACTGTGTTATAGTGAACATGTGGGTGCTGTAACACAATATAACTCAATTAAATGGAGAGGAACTGTGTTACAGTGAACATGTGGGTGCTGTAACACAATATAACTCAATTAAACGGAGAGAAACTGTGTTATAGTGAACATGTGGGTGCTGTAACACAATATAACTCAATTAAATGGAGAGAAACTGTGTTATAGTGAACATGTGGGTGCTGAGACACAATTTAACTCAATTAAATGGAGAGGAACTGTGTTACAGTGAACATGTGGGTGCTGTAACACAATATAACTCAATTAAACGGAGAGAAACTGTGTTATAGTGAACATGTGGGTGCTGTAACACAATATAACTCAATTAAATGGAGAGAAACTGTGTTATAGTGAACATGTGGGTGCTGTAACACAATATAACTCAATTAAATGGAGAGAAATTGTGCTATAGTGAACATGTGGGTGCTGTAACAATATAACTCAATTAAAAGTGCAGAAATTGTACTATGATGAAATAATGGGTTTTGTTAAAATAACATTTTAGACTATGGTGCGTGTGGTTACTACATCATAATCTAACTCAATTCAAAGAGCAAAAACTGTACTATTGTGAGAGTATGAATACTATATCTTACTGTAACTCAACTAAAAGAGTGTAAACTGTATTAATAATGAAATAATGGGTTTTGTGTCACAGCTTACCTCAGTTAAAATAACAAAGGATAAAGTTAATGTGTTGTTGCTACATAATAATAATCTAACTCAATTAAAAGAGCAGATTAACTGTCCTATGTTGAACGGATTGCTATAATCTAATAATCTAATTTAATTTAAAGGACTGAATCTGTATTATAGTGGACTGTATATGTACTGTATCACAATTTAACTCAATTTAAAAAAATATCAGTCATTTTATGTCATGTATATATATGTATATATTTACAGTCATGTATTATAACCTGCAGCTCGCTGTGCTTTATCAGTGTGTTTATATTGAAAATACAAACTTATTAAACATTTGTGTTTATAATAAACAAACACACACAGAGTGCGAGTGAGAAATGATAATTTTAATGTTTTCATAAAACCCCGACCCTCATATCGATACAAACGACAAGCAAATCCCTCGTTCTCTCTCTTTTTCCCACAGACCAGACAATCACTTCTGGTCCTGCAGCCGTGTTTACATCTATAACACAACCTGCAGACTGTAGACACCACACACACACACACACACACTCTACCCTCCCCCGCTACTGCCGTTTACCATTTGGTTTAACTTTAACACCTGCAGCAAGTGCGTCAAACCCGCCAGCAGAGCCACAATAACCCCAACACCACACCACCACTCACCCTGCAGCTACACAACGCTAAATAACACGGACAATTTATCAGAAACACCTACTATAACTAGTGCTTTAACTCAATGACTGGCCACTTTAGTAGAAACACCTACTATAACTTGTGCTTCCACTCGCTATCCATGTAAATACACTCTAAAAATTCATTATGATGACCTCTAGCCAATAAAAATAATAAGAGAGCACTTAAAAATTTGGATTTTTTTTTTTGTTTTACCAAACTAAAAACCTCTGGAATATAATCAAGAGGAAGATGGATGATCACAAACCATCAAACCAAACTGAACTGCTTGAATTTTTGCACCAGGAGTAAAGCAGCATAAAGTTATCCAAAAGCAGTGTGTAAGACTGGTGGAGGAGAACATGATGCCAAGATGCATGAAATTAAAACTGATTAAAAACCAGGATTATTCCACCAAATATTGATTTCTGAACTCTTAAAACTTTATGAATATGAACTTGTTTTCTTTGCTTTATTTGAGGTCTGAAAGCTCTGCATCTTTTTTTTAGTTATTTCCGTCATTTCTCATTTTCTGTAAATAAATGCTCTAAATAACAATATTTTTATGTGGAATTTGGGAGAAATGTTGTCTGTAGTTTATAGAATAAAACAACAATGTTCATTTTACTCAAACATAAACCTATAAATAGCACAATCAGAGAAACTGATTCAAAAATGAATTTAATTAATTAATTTGAATAGGAAGAGAGGGAAACAAATTGTAAGAGACAGATGGCTAGCTAGTTAGCATGCTCATAAGCCAAGCGGTCAGCTTAAGCGAAGCTCTGTAAACTTTACTTCAGGTTTCAGGTACTTTATTAGCTTTTATGGTGGCTAACTGAATTAGCATTTAGATTTTAAAATATGCTGCTGTTAGGTTAGCTATTTAGGTGATTAGCATGCTAACTATCTTGGTGGATAATTGAATTACAGATTTTTATTAGATGTATTTAAAATAGAAAACACGTCACTTTTGTTACATTCTTATTCTTATTTTTATTATTCTTATTACAAACTCCTACTTTAACTTGAGCTTCACTCGCTGTGGCTGTTGAGAAGTCAGAGCCATTTAAAGGTCAGAACCAATTAACTAGAGGGCAGAGCCAATCAGGAGCCAGCTTGTTAATTAATCAGCTCACACTCAGCTGCAGTGGTTAGTTCATTAGCCACTTTATTAGAAACACCTACTACTATAACTAGTGCTTCCACTCACTGACTGTGGCCACTTTATTAGAAACACCTACTACTATAACTAGTGCTTCCACTCACTGACTGTGGCCACTTTATTGGAAACACCTACTACTATAACTAGTGCTTCCACTCACTGACTGTGGCCACTTTATTGGAAACACCTACTACTATAACTAGTGCTTCCACTCGCTGACTGTGGCCACTTTATTGGAAACACCAACTACTGTAACTAGTGCTTCCACTCACTGACTGTGGCCACTTTATTGGAAACACCTACTACTATAACTAGTGCTTCCACTCACTGACTGTGGCCACTTTATTGGAAACACCAACTACTATAACTAGTGCTTCCACTCACTGACTGTGGCCACTTTATTGGAAACACCTACTTCTATAACTACTGGTTCCACTCACTGACTGTGGCCACTTTATTAGAAACACCTACTACTATAACTAGTGCTTCCACTCACTGGCCATATTATTAGGAACACCTACCTACTCTTGTGCATCAAACGTTTGGGTGCTCTTGCGCTTATATTCACTGGCCACTTTATTGGAAACCCCTACTACTATAACTAGTGCTTCCACTCACTGACTGGCCGCTTTATTAGAAACACGTACGTAGTCACTGCTCTTGTGAATCAAAAGTTTGGGTACTCTGATCTTTTTCAGGCGTGTTTAATCTAAATGAACTCCGTTCCCTCGTTCTCGCTGGAGTTCACAGGGGTTAGGGCTCATGCCAAGAGTTCATTATCAACATCTGCAGACGGAGAAACGCGCCAGGCACCACGGCTATATGTAAACACACACACACACACACACACACATACACACACACACACAGGACAGTCTTGAACAAGCTGATGATTGTTTCAATCTTGATGTTAGCATGAGCTCCCACTTCTAGGAATTTTGGCATGAGGGCCGAACCTAATGACTTTCAGTGTTTCTGACACACACACACACACACACACACACTGTGAGAGAAAACAAGCCTGCAAAGTAAACAGCTCCGAATAACCCACAGCGAGCGTAAAAAAGTGAGAAAAAGAGAAAAGAAAACAGCTCAAATAACAACCCGTACACCAAACTTCTGACCTCATATTTACCCAGCGAGGGTCCTGAGGGGGGGCGGGTAAACAGGGCGCGGGGTATTTTCTGCCCCGTGTTTAAAATACGCATCGTAATCACAGATCTGGGTGAGGATGAAGATGAAGATGTCACAAAAATATCGCTGCCTTTCGGGAAATCTGAACGTAAACAGAGAAAAGTGGAAAAGTCCCTTCACTTCCTGCTCACTTCCTGTCATCTGGCTTTAGGACTTACTGTGGGGTCAGACACACACACACATTCATAGACACACACACAAACAAATACACACTGTATTAAAGTGAAGCAGAGCAGAAGTAGATTTGAAGTGTTTTTTTTGTTAAAGCAGCATTATGAAACATGCTTGTTACTTTTTATTCTCCAACCCACCACTACCTCCTTAACCACTAGGACAGATTTCTGTTTTCTTTACATACATACACACACATATATATAAACACATATATATGCACATTGAATTCTGTCGTGATTTGATCAGCCGTGGTTTTATGTTTTTTGGATACAATCCGGGTTAGCACCCGAACATCCCTTTCAGACAGCTTCCTCTTACAGCGTCCACAGTTAATCCTGTTGGATGTGTTGGTCCTTCTTGGTGGTATGCTGACATTACCCTGGATACCGTGGCTCTTGATGCATCACAAAGACTTGCTGTCTTGGTCACAGATGCTCCAGCAAGACGTGCACCAACAATCTGTCCTCTTTTGAACTCTGGTTTGTCATCCATAATGTTGTGTGCATTGCAATATTTAGAGCAGAACTGTGCTCTTACCCTGCTAATTGAACCTTCACACTCTGCTCTTACTGGTGCAATAATGTGCAATTAATGAAGATTGGACACCAGGCTGCTCCAATTTAGCCATGCCACCTCCCACACTAAAATTATGACAGGTGTTTCAGTTTCATTGTCCAACCTTTGTACATATATATATATATATAACACCAGTCAAATGTTTTATACACACATTCTTCAAAGTAGCACCTCTTGCTTAGACAATCAGCTTTTCTCATTTAGCTTTATGAGGTAGAGTCTCCTGGAATGTTCAGCTTTCAGTTAACAGCTGTGCTGAACTCATCAAGAGTTAATTACTTGAATGTCTTGCCTCTTAATAAAGAGTTTGAGAGCATCAGTTAAAGTAAAGTAGTGAAGAGGTAGAGTTACAGGTATACAGTGAATAGTGAATATTTGAGTAATGTTCGAATCCAGATTATGGCAATAACTACTCAACTAAGTAAAGAAATAATCAATGCAACAAATTTCAAGAACTTTAAAAGTATCCCCAAGTGCAGTCGCAAGGAATGTTATGATTAAACTGGCACTCATCAGGATTTTATAGGAGTAAGAGTTCCCTCTGTTGCATAGGATAATTTCTTTAGCCAAACCTTAAGTTAACAGCTCCCCAGATAAGAGCGCCTAAAGGCTTCTTCACAGTGTATTTTGGTTTGTTTAACATTTTTCTCCTTCAGCAGCCGGAGTCCAAGAGAGTACAATTGCAGAGTTGTGCTCAATTCTGGGAGAGAGAGAAAGAGAGAGTCAGAGAGAGAGAGAGAGAGAGAGAGTACAGTAGCTCACGCTGCTTCTCCATCAGCAACCAGAGTCTGAGAGAGCACAGTTGATCATGCTCAATTATGGGGGTTTGTACCGCTCTTGCTTATTTGGACATATAGGGCCTTATTGTACACCCTGCGCAAGGTGCGGCACAATGCTCATTGCTACCTTACACCCCGTCAACAGTCTATTTTCAAGCCTTTTCGTGCCTGCGTAGTTAAAATAAGCATGCACAGGTCAGTATCGTCTGCTGAGACGTGCAAAAGCACCGCACTATTAAGATACGAACGCGCCAAAGTCAAAGCTCCCCTGGCATTTAAAAGAAATGACAAGTGACTCACTGATTGGTTTATTTCACGTTACACCCAAAATTAACCACACCCATGATTAATTAGGAGAAATAGTATGTGCCTTTTGCACGTTTTAATCTGCTTTATTTTGTGCAAACTCACAATCTGCAAATGGCCAGTGCGCTATATATCACTATAATAGAGCCCATAGTGAAAGAGAGAGAGACTGTTCACTTTGTAAGCAGGAAAAGACACATCACACCTCAAAAGCCACACACACACTTACACACACACACACACAAACAGAAAGAGAGAGACCACCCTGAGAATCCCAGCATCATCGAAAGTCCTGTGGTCGAGTTTCAACATCTTCCCCCGAGAAATAAAAACACAACTCTTATTTTTGTTTTACCCACAATTCCTCTTTCTCACAGCAACGTCCCCAACTTCCCCAAACCCTTACAGGAAGACTGGCTTTAGTTTCAATAACACCCCACATTAATCATCCCGCCACCGCGGCCCTGCACACGCAACGCTTACACACACACACACACACACACACACACACACACACACACACACACATACACATTCATCTCACAAATCATATTCAAAATATAAATACATATAATAACACAAGAACAAAGTCCTCTTGCTTGAGAGTTGTGCATAATTCATTAAAACATCAAACAGAAAGAAATGCTAAATAAAGATTATTATAATTACCTGATTTAAGAGTAATTCCCACACTGTTACATTACTGACATAATAACCCATACAATTATAGCACACACCTGTAGCACACTGCACAGTTACACTATTGGCCTGTAACGCTCCACACTGTTACACCAGTGACATCATAACCCACACAGTTATAGCAGAGACCTGTAACACCTTATACACTGTTACACTACTGACCTGTAACACCAAATAACCTGTAACACCACTGACATGTGACACTCCACACTGTGACACCACTGACATAACCCACACAGCTGTAACAAAGACACACTGTAACACACCGCACAGTTACACCACTGACCTGTAACACCTAATACACTGTTACACCACTGACATGCAGCACTCCACACTGTGACACCACTGACATAACCCACACAGCTGTAACAAAGACACACTGTAACTCACTGCACAGTTACACTACTGACCTGTAACACCTAATACACTGTTACACCACTGACATGCAACACTCCACACTGTTACACTACTGACCTGTAACACCTCATACTGTTACAACACTGAAAAAATAATCCACACAGTTGTAGCAGAGACCTGTAACAATGCACAGTTATACTACTGACCTGTAAACACATAATACACTGTTACACCACTGACATAACCATAATCCATTTGAGTTGCTACTGCTCCTCCTCATCCTCTGTCCTCCTGTTACTCCTCCTTCCCCCAGGGGAGGAATTGTAAAGTCTAATGGCATGATGGACAAAGGAGTTTCGGAGTCTGTTGGTCCTGCATTTGGGGAGGAGCAGTCTGTCACTGAACAGGCTCTTCTGGTTGCTGATGACAGTGTGCAGAGGGTGACTGGCATCGTCCATGATGTTCAGCAGTTTGTCCATAGTCCTCTTCTCTGCCACCGTCACCAAGGAGTCCAGCTTCATGCCGACCACAGAACCAGCACGCCTGATCAGTTTGTCCAGCCTGGATGAGTCCTTCTTTGATATGCTGCATCCCCAGCACACCACGGTGTAGAACAGGACACTGGCCACCACAGACTGATAGAGCATCCACATGAGTTTCTTGCAGATGTTGAAGGACCGCAGTCTCCTCAGGAAGTACAGCCTGCTCTGACTCTTCCTGTACAGGTGGTCAGAATTACAGGTCCAGTCCAGCTTGCTGTCCAGCCACAGCCCAAGGTACTTGTAGGAGTCCAGAGCCTCCACCTCAACCCCCTCAATCAGAACTGGTCGTGACCTTGGTCTGGACCTCCCAAAGTCAATAACCAACTCCTTGGTCTTTGAGGTGTTGAGCTGCAGATTATTCCTGTGGCACCAAACAGCAAAGTCCCTCACCAGAGTTCTATACTCCTCCTCGTTGTCGTCCCTGATACACCCCACGATGGCTGTGTCATCTGCAAACTTCTGAATGTGACACAGCTCGGAGTTGTAGCAGAAGTCTGCGGTGTACAGGGTGAAGAGGAGAGGGGCCAGCACCGTGCCCTGAGGTGCTCCAGTGCTGCTGATCACAGTGTCAGACGTGATGTCCTTCAGCCTGACATACTGCGGCCTATCAGTGAGGTAGCTGAAGATCCAGGCAACCAGGTAGGGGTCCACTCGCATCCCATCCAGTTTATCCTGGAGCATAAGAGGCTGGATGGTGTTGAAGGCACTCGAGAAGTCCAAGAAGAGGATCCTCACTGTGCTTTTCCCCTTGTCCAGGTGTGAGTGGGCTCGGTGTAGCAGGTAGAGGATGGCGTCTTCCACACCAACACCTGCCCTGTATGCAAACTGTAGACAGTCCTGGGCATGCTGCACCTGCGGTCTGAGTAGACAGAGGAAGAGCCGCTCCAACGTCTTCATCAGATGTGAAGTGAGTGCCACCGGTCGGAAGTCATTCAGGTCACTGGGCCGGTTCTTTTTCGGAACTGGTACTAAGCATGATGTCTTCCAGAGGGTGGGCACTCTCCCCAGCTGCAGGCTGAGGTTGAAAATCCGTTGTAACGGTTCACCCAGTTCTGCCGCGCAGGTCTTCAGGATTCGGGGGGACACCTTGTCTGGGCCTGCTGCTTTCCTGGGGTGGAGCCTCCTCAGCTGTTTCCTGACTTGGTCTGCAGTGATGTATGATGGAGTGTGTGTTGGGGTGGGAGAGACTGGGGGGAAGAAACTGCTGGAAAGCCTGGGGGGAGGTGTTGAGGAAACAGGGAGAGATGGCTGCAGTGTGGTAGAGAGTATGGGAGGGGTGGACTGGTTAAACCGGTTGAAGAAGTTGTTCAACCTGTTTGCCTCCTCCATTGTTCCCCCTGCAACTCTGATCTTTGAGCTGTGGCCTGTGATGGTTTTCACACCTTCCCAGACCTCCCTCATGTTGTTCTCCTTCAGCTTCTGCTCCACTTTTCTCCTGTAGCTGTCCTTAGCTTTCCTCACACAGCGTTTCACCTCCTGCTGTGCTGCTTTCATCTCCTCCCTGTTCTTGCTCCGAAAGGCGGCCTTCTTTCTGTTCAGGACAGCTATAACTTCCTGTGTTACCCATGGCTTGTTATTAGGGTAACACCTGTAACACCGCACAGTTACACGACTGACCTGTAAAACCTAATACACTGTTACACCACTGACCTGTAACATACTGCACAACTCTAAAACATGTTATTTGTTTCTTTTTTTCACACACCTGCACACACTCCTCTCACAAGTAAGAGATGTCTCGTATTTACTACTGTATGACAAAGCCTCAGAGACAGAGGATGAGAGAAAGAGAGAGAGAGAAAGAGAGAGAGAGAGAGAACCTTAAAGACACTTGTGCTTCAAATGTCTTACACTGCACACACCACTGCATCTGTAAAACACACACGCACACACACACACACACACACACACACACACAAATACACACACACACACACACACACACACACACACACACACACTGCTGAGAGGATGACAGGATCTCTGTTTTGTCACTGCGAGTCTCCACTGTTTTGATTTTTAAGGCACTGTGAATGTCAAAGCATCACACACACACACACACACACACAAATACACACACACACAAATACACACACACACAAATACACACACACACAAATACACACACACACGCTGATTTTATTTTTATACTTCATACAAAAGAGAAGAGGAAGCCACATTCCACTCTCTTTCTTACTCTCTCTCTCTGTTTGTGTCTCATTTCTTTCTTTCTTTCTTTCTTTCTTTCTTACCTTCCTTACTTTCTCTCTCTCTCTCTTAGTCAATCATTGTTTGTCTCATTCTCCATTTCTCTCTCTCTTTCTCTGTCTTTCTGTATTTCTCTCATTCCCTCTCTCTTCCGTTTTCTATATGTGTTTCTATGTTGCGATCTCTCTCTTTTAATATCTCTTGCACTCTTTCACATTTTCTCTCTTTCAGTCTCTCTCTTATTCTCGCTTTCTCACTCTTTTAAACCTTTTCTCTCTCACAGAAAGACAGAGGCAGACAGAGAGACACTCTTTTGTATGTTATGTTTATCTTTTCTCTGTGTGTGTGTGTGTGTGTCTCTGGTTCTGGTTCTGATGAACTCCGCCCTGCCCTCTGGTTGCCGGGTTACGGCCCGGAGTCTCGGCGCGGTGACATCTGGAGTAAAGGTGGGTGGCGCTGTGCCAGCGGTGCAGTTCAGCTTCAGATATAAACCTAATAAATCACACCTACACACACACACACACACCACCTCACACTGCTGCTTGTGTGTGTGTCACCTAATAGTGATAGTTGTAAAAGTAGCTCTGAAGCACACACACTTTTACTGTGAATCTAAACACACAAACACACAAACACACACACTGCTGTAATGGGTCCTGTAAATTGGAACATCCTGCAGTTGGTGTTTACAGGAGCTCATCAACTCAACACACCACCTCTCTCTCTCTCTCTCTCTCTCTCTCTCTCTCTCACTCTGTATACCAAAAAGTCATGGGACAGTAACTAATATCATCTATTGTGTCCCATGACTTTTGCCATGTCCCGTAGAAGCAGCAAAAGAAAGCTGCACTGACCTGTGGGATATGTGGGCGGGGTCTGCACTGCACTGTCCACCGTGGGTGGTAATATTATCATGTAACATACTGCACATCCCTTACCCCTCCTTTCCTGGGGTGGTCCTGATGAGTGCCAGTTTCATCATAACGTGTTTGATGGTCTTTGTGGTGACTGCACTTGATGATACTTTAAAAGCTCTGAGTTGAGTGACCTTCATTTCTTAAAGTAGATAGATAGATAGATAGATAGATAGATAGATAGATAGATAGATAGATAGATAGATAGATAGAAAGACAAAAATAGATAGATAGATAGATAGATAGATAGATAGATAGATAGATAGATAGATAGATAGATAGATAGATAGATAGATAGATAGATAGATAGATAGATAGATCCACCAGACCCACCAGAAAACAAAATGACAAAAAATCCTGTAAGGTTAAATTGTGGATATACATAAAGTGACTGCCACATACATTGTGAGGTGTTATCTTGTGAGATTGAACACTGGCTAGTGTACTCATGGTAAGTTGCTGTGAATTATGGGAGTTGGAGTCAGGACTGCGTGCAGATGGATAGAAAGTTGTAATTTTGTGGACTTTGAACATTCCTTAATCCAGAGTGTCCAAAATCAATCATATATAAGATATAGATTATGCCTTATAATGATCGATAAGAGGATGGATTAAATAATACATGTAGTTACATGTACAATACTGTATTATTAAGAGAACAACAATATGAGACAGAGATAGAGAGAAATAGAGAGAGAGAGAGAGAGAGAGAGAGAGAGAGAGAGAATAAAGGAATGTCTCAGGGGATTTGAGTTAATTCACTCGATTGCTCCATATTCTAGCGGTGCTTGTTGTTTTGATGATCGCGTCGTTTTGCATATTCTCACCCCGCCAGCATCAAAGCTGAGCACACGCGCCGTGACACACACTTACAACCCAGCCTGAGTGTGTGTGTGTGTGTGTCCTCCATTCATGCATCCAGAGACAGAGTGAATCCAGGTTTCCATTCAAATGTTTCACAACAATAATGTGCAATTATATGTAAAATAACTTTAGATAATACATAGATAATTGTATTGAAAAAAAAACTATTATATATTTAATAATATGGTTCATTTTCACCTAATCATAAACATTTAATTTATATTTCACATCAACTTTCATTTATATGCACATTTTCTCAATTTTTAATGAGGTGATAGCTAGAATAAATTTTAGATTATTTAGATACCCATTATTTTACACATTACCCATTAATACGTACAGCATGACCTGGTGTTAAAATCGCTTCGCAATATTTAGTTGCCTTTTCATTAAATTGTAACATGAATTATATATGTATATATATATATATATATATATATATATATATATATATATTTTTTTTTTTTTTTTTTTTTTTTTTTTTAATTGTCCAATTTGGAAGGTCAATTATCCAATCTCTGTTCACATGAACCATAAACTCCCCTAATTACTAGTAATGCCCCAATCACTACAGGGGTAAGGGCAATGGGAGTAATGAGGGGAGACAGCACCATCCCAACCAGCCAATTGTATTCACTCTGAATCTGGCTGCTGATGCCAAGCAGTATGATCCATCCCTCTAGTCCTCTCACAGTGTGTTATATATATATGTAAGATGTGCACTACTGATGAAAAGGAATTACAGAAGAAATGACATAGGTGGAAGCATCATGATACAAAATGAACCAATCATGTGACCCTACACGCAGCACCGGGAGCAGATAGCTTCCACACATGCACACCAGAGTCCACGGGAAACAAAAGCCAAACGTACCAAACCTACAAAGTGAGTACTCCCAGGTCTGTAAAAAAAAAGAGATTGTGCAAAAGCAAAACACCCTTAGAGTAATAGTGAAAAAAAAATAGTGAGACAGATAGAAAGATAAATAGATAGATAAAGGCAGGGAGAGACAGAGAGAGAGAGAGACAGAGAGAGAGAGACAGTGGTGGAACGAGGCTTGTAAGTGCTTGAGTAATTACTCTGTCTTTTCCTCCTTTTATCTCTCTTCTTTTACATAAGGAGCTCTCTCTCACACAGTGTGTGCGTGTGTGTGTGTGTGTGTGTGTGTGTGTGTGTGTAAAGGTTTGTAATTACCAGAATACATTTAAATACATTTGAGAGGATGAGTCCTCTGAGGATTCCCCCGCTGTCATGTCTGCTTCTGTTTCTGTCTATTACTGCTCTCTCTCTCTCTCTCTCTCTCTCTCTCTCTCTCTCTCTCTCTCTCTCTCTCTCTCCATTATGTAAGTACATGAATTGTGTGTTGTTTACAATAATACACACTTCCTTTCAACCTCTCTCTCTCTCTTTCTCTCTCTCTCTCTCTCTCTCTCTGTGTATGAACTCATAACTAACACATGTATTTTATTTTTTTGCTGGTATTACACCACAGTTACTTCCGACCCTGCAATCTGATTGGCTGAGAGGCATTCTACGAGTACCGTTATCAGCCGTTAATGCACTGTAACCAGAGCTCTCCATGCACAGTATAACTCCACCACATACAGGTAACCTATCAACGATGCAGCGCTTACAAGCCAAACAGCACAACAGCTACAAACAGAGCAGCAATGGAACTACTGCATTTTAACTGGCGGAGTTTTTATAACCAAACAGATTGTATATTTTTTTCCTCCTTTTTAACTCAATCTTTTAATAAAAACAGTGATAATGGAACTGTGGTATAATCGCAATAATACACTCAAGTTTTGTGCTGTAACATGTAATATTGGCACTACTAATCATTGGTTGATACTCGATCCTGAGAATCCCGCTTCAATCCTGCCTTTGTTTCAATCCTGCCCCAACTGCTGGTGTGATTGATGATCTGAGGAGCATCGTATATGACAGTCAGTCACCCCTAGTAGCATTGGACTGGAACATGTAGGAACTGGTGGGATTGTGGACGTTTTCCACCCCAAAAAATGCTACTGCAGAAAAAGCAGAAATTGTTTTAAAATAAACTTTTATTTTAAAAGCAGGCCGAAATCTGCACCACCACCATTAAAAAAAGCACTCCCTCTCAGAAGTGTGTTTCTAAGTAAAGTGAGCTGAAGCAGTTTTCAACTTTTATCACGACGTTGCGTACACGCTGTCGAGAGAGGGTGCTTTTCATCGTGGGGGTTCAGATTTAGACACTATACTGTGGTTCTGAATTCAGCAGCCCTGCCAGAAAAAGCACCCCCTCTCATTCTTTTTCCTTATTTCGTAGGAGTCAGCGTAGCTTACACTGAAAAACATTAGCATTAGTAAATGTAACGTAATTAAATCTGTGTTATTAACAACAACAAAAAATATGTTTTTAATTACTCCACATTTGTTCAAAATACAAGACATTGTGTATTTTTTTTTTCTTGATATAATTTATTTATGTAATCCCAACAAATCTTTTTAGGTACACAACAAACCTGCACAACAAACTAAAATCTTTTTATATTTACTAGGGTTATAGTCACTACCTGTGTCAATGCTCTTTCTAGAGTGTTGGTTCATGCAGCTTTCCTATAGGCTCCTGGTACCATATATTTGCATACTGGGTGTGGCCTCTCCCTTACTTAACATCTCTGTGTTGTCTGTTGCCCAAAGCTACCTGATCCTGGGCGTGCAGTAATTATAATATACATGTTGATTGGCAGGTCTCAGTGTTGTAGAGCTGTAAGAGCACATTAACTTTATTCTGTGTTTCTAGTGATCTCAGTATGTGTCACGTCTTAGCCCTGTCTCATGTCTCTGTGTGTCTTCCCCACGTGACCTGTGCCTCTCTGTGTCTCCTGTCAGTAGATTTCCACCATGTGTTTCTCATTTGTAGCTCCGCCCCTTCCCCAGGTGTTTCCAATTCTAGTGTGTTTTATGTTACTATAAGGGTGAATCCCATTTCTCCCCTTGGCCCTACCCCTTACCCCTACCCCTCTGTTTTGCGCGTGCACGTCAAGGGGTAGGGGTGTCCCGATTCCTGTTAGGATGAAGTGGTAGGGGTAAGGGGTAAGGCTAGTTAGCCCTTCAAACGGAGATTTTCCAGACCCACACTTCGTACCGAGGGGTATGAGAATGACTGGCAAGATGGCGGAACAAGCGACCAAAGAAAGTATTTTCCATGTTAAAAATTACGATTAGCACTGTATTACCTTAGTTTATTGTGTAGTTTTGATGTTTTATGGCTGAATTCTTCGTAACAAGCATAAAAAGTTCGCTAGTAGTTCGTTTCGGTAGCTAGCTAGCTAGCTAACTTTCCCGTTCCACCTTAAATGGTGCAACAGACGGCAGGCGCTACCGCATTTAAGGCGGAACGGAAAAAATAAATCAAATAAAAAATAATCAGAGCTAATTTCAGCTCCCCATCACAGAGGAATTAAGGAATGGACAATATTAATTAATTTCTGCACCTCTTGCCCCCTTTCTGTACACATACAATGCCCTAAAGTTAACTAGTTAACCAGCAGCTAGGCTACTGAACTTTAGCGCTCCACTGCTATCATCACATCAGCCCAGCAGAGTCACCTACACACCACCGCTAGTAGCCTGGTCATAAATCAGTGCTATTTATTTATGTATTTATTGTTCATTGACAAACGTCATTGTGATATACCAGTGATTCCTCAGTCACTGAGGACCCATATTCTTGCACATTATATTGTTTTTGTAACACATTACCTGCTCCAGGACCAGTGTTGGGAACCAGTGTGATATACAATTTCTAGTATATTATGGAGGCTATTTTCAATAAGATTCACCTTTCACCGGGTGCTTGAAGGGTTGTCCCAATTCCTAGGGGTAGGATTTTACCCCTTCCCCTTGTAACTCCGTTTCAAGGGGAAGGATTACACTCGAAAAGAAGGGGTAGGGGTAAGGGGTAGGGCCAAGGGGAGAAATGGGATTCACCCTAAATAGCCCTCCTCTGCCACCTTGTCCTCCGTCGGTCTTTGCACCTTCCCATGTCGTTTTGTCTCTTTCTGTGTTTCATTGCCTCTGTTCCTCGCGCTTTAGTCTCTGTGTTTATCTCTAGTTTTATGTTTCTAGTTTCCTGTTTATTTCCGTCTCCCTAAGCTCCTTGTATATATCCCTGCTTTGTGTTTATTTTCTAGATTATGTTTAAATTGACAATGTTTAAATTTCCCATGTAGTGTTAATGGACTCTTTTAAGTTGACACTACCTGAAAAAGTATGTCAGCCCTACTTGAGAAAATTGAGTTGTAACTATTTGAAAAAGTATGTTTGTATGTCAGCCCTACTGGTGAAAATTAAGCAGTAAATACAATGACTACTCTTGCTTGATCTACCTAAATATCTGATGCAAAAAGTCGACACGATTTTTTTAAGTAGGTCAAGCACACTATTTTTTTTAGTGTAGAACAGTATCTTGGTTATTTCCATTTTCTAAGTAAAGTTAAAGCCAAGAAGCTGTGGGTGCGTGCTCCAGGGAGAGGGTGCTTTTTCTGGCGGGGGTGCTGAATGCAGCACAACACCAGCTTTACACGCGAGCCAATCAGTGATGATATATAAAATATACTGCAACAAAAACGACTTTTGGATAATGTCTTGTTCTGCTAACAGACTCAAAGGGTTTGGGTTATATTAACGTTTATATTAACTGCTGTCAAAAATCTCTATGAAACGTAAATTTACATTATTTTAATGAATGTGGAGCTACAGGTCCAACAGAGTCTAAACTAGAGACTCCCTTCAGTTTGGTGGTAAATCTATTCAGAGTGAATGGAGGAGAACAGGTCATCTTTGAGAGGATTTGCGTGCAAGAGGGAGAATAGCCTCTTCACACAGTCAGGCTTTTTGTTCTGGACCGAGTGACCTGGCTTCATTACACACACTCTACTGACGCGAGAGAGAGAGAGAGAGAGAGAGAGAGAGAGAGAGAGAGAGAGAGAGAGAGAGAGAGAGAGAGAGAGAGAGAGAGAGAGTAAAAGAGAACTGAGGATAAGACACAACAGAGAGAAGAGCATCAAAGACAACACACTCCAGAGAATGGGGACAAAGTGTGAGTGTGTCTGTTTGTTAATGAAAATTCATGACTGTAGATGAATCAGGTGAGCCATTACATTAAAACCACTGCAGAGTGAAATGCATGATGATTATTGATGATCTGGTTCAAGTGGCTCCTCTATCTAAAAAAAAACATGCTAGTGTATCTAAAGCCACTTTATTTCATTTGTTTAGTTTAAAATATGAAACTAATTATTGTTGATGATTAGGAAGCTTACAGCCAATGAAAACCAAAAAAAAAACAGTTTCTCAGAAAATTATAATATTATATAAGACCAAGTGTGCCAAGTCTTCTGGAAAATGAAATCCGCATCTCTATAAAAGTTGTCAGTAGCAGAGGGAAGCTGTAAGATATGAAGTGCTGTAAGATTTTGCAGGAAAACTAAATATCTCTTTTAGTAAACTTTACTTAATCTCTGCAAACAATATTACCTAATTACAATTACTTCATTTATACAGTATTACTGAAATTTAAGTATTTTTAGTTAAAACACACATATAACAAAAATATTTACATAATCTCAAATATGTCTTTTGTAAACAGACCAAATCTCACTGTCTCAACACATGGATGGCATGTAATGGATTTAATATAGTATAAAGAATGTATTACATGCCATCCATGTGTTGAGACAGTGTAATATGTGTGTTTTAACTAAAATATTTACATTTAAGGAATTATAATATATTATGTATCATAAATTATTTGAGTAATAGTGTGTAAATTAAGTAATTGTAATTTTAGTTTACTAAAAGAAAGGATTGATTCAGTAAAAATAAATGAAGTAAAGTTTACTAAAAGAAAGGATTGATTCAGTAAAAATAAATGAAGTAAAGTTTAATAAAAGAAAGGATTGATTCAGTAAAAATAAATGAAGTAAAGTTTACTAAAAGAAAGGATTGATTCAGTAAAAATAAATGAAGTAAAGTTTACTAAAATAAAGGATTGATTCAGTAAAAATAAATGAAGTAAAGTTACTAAAAGAAAGGATTGATTCAGTAAAAATAAATGAAGTAAAGTTTACTAAAAGAAAGGATTGATTCAGTAAAAATAAATGAAGTAAAGTTTACTAAAAGAAAGGATTGATTCAGTAAAAATAAATGAAGTAAAGTTTACTAAAAGAAAGGATTGATTCAGTAAAAATAATTGAAGTAAAGTTTACTAAAAGAAAGGATTGATTCAGTAAAAATAAATGAAGTAAAGGTTACTAAAAGAAAGGATTGATTCAGTAAAAATAAATGAAGTAAAGTTACTAAAAGAAAGGATTGATTCAGTAAAAATAAATGAAGTAAAGTTTACTAAAAGAAAGGATTGATTCAGTAAAAATAAATGAAGTAAAGTTTACTAAAATAAAGGATTGATTCAGTAAAAATAAATGAAGTAAAGTTTACTAAAAGAAAGGATTGATTCAGTAAAAATAAATGAAGTAAAGTTTACTAAAAGAAAGGATTGATTCAGTAAAAATAAATGAAGTAAAGTTTACTAAAAGAAAGGATTGATTCAGTAAAAATAAATGAAGTAAAGTTTACTAAAAGAAAGGATTGATTCAGTAAAAATAAATGAAGTAAAGTTTACTAAAAGAAAGGATTGATTCAGTAAAAATAAATGAAGTAAAGTTTACTAAAAGAAAGGATTGATTCAGTAAAAATAAATGAAGTAAAGTTACTAAAAGAAAGGATTGATTCAGTAAAAATAAATGAAGTAAAGTTTACTAAAAGAAAGGATTGATTCAGTAAAAATAAATGAAGTAAAGTTTACTAAAAGAAAGGATTGATTCAGTAAAAATAAATGAAGTAAAGTTTACTAAAAGAAAGGATTGATTCAGTAAAAATAAATGAAGTAAAGTTTACTAAAAGAAAGGATTGATTCAGTAAAAATAAATGAAGTAAAGTTTACTAAAAGAAAGGATTGATTCAGTAAAAATAAATGAAGTAAAGTTTATTAAAAGAAAGGATTGATTCAGTAAAAATAAATGAAGTAAAGTTTACTAAAAGAAAGGATTGATTCAGTAAAAATAAATGAAGTAAAGTTTACTAAAAGAAAGGATTGTCTGAAGTTCAGTTCACTTGTTTACTCTGTGTAACTCTATTTAAGTCTTGAAACTCAGTTGAAGTTACTTAAATTTATCTGAAATTAAATTTACTTAAAAAAAGCAAATGCAGAAAGTTGCGAAACTTTAAGTAAATTTTACGCATCATTTTTTTTGTAGTGTATGTATGATTTTATCCCTGCGATTGGATAAAAACAGGTATGTGTGTATGTGTGTGTGTGTGTGTGTGTGTGTGTGTGTGTGTGTGTGTGTGTGTGCACTGTTAAAAATCCATCATGTTGGGTCTGACAGGCACTTTAGTCCTGAAACAGCAGATTCGGACTGGAGCTCCAGAGCTGAGGAGCCTCCAATACATCATCTGTGTGGAAACAGCACATGAGAAATTCTTAACACAATACGTTTTGTCCGAAAGATTTAACATCTAATTCACAACTGACAGCTCCCTCCATCTCTCTCTCTCTCTCCATCTCTCTCTCTCTCTCTCCCTCCATCTCTCTCTCTCTCTCTCTCTCTTTCTGTGCGGCCCATTGATCTCTCTCTCTCTCTCTCTCTCTCTCTCTCTCTCTCTCTTTCTGTGCGGCCCATTGATCTCTCTCTCTCTCTCTCTCTCTCTCTCTCTCTCTCTTTCTGTGCGGCCCATTGATCTCTCTCTCTCTGCCCAGCAGCCTTGGACCGTCAACCCCCTGGCCAACACACACACACACACACACACACACACACACACACACACACACACACAGATACAAAAGGAAATCATACATCTGGACACCCCCCCCCCCCCACACACACATCCCCTCAGTACCTGCTGTATATAATACTGTATATAAAACTGTTTACACCCCCCATCAGAAACCAGAGGTGGAAAGTAATGAATTACATTTACTCAAGTTACTGTAATTGAGTAGATTTTATGAGTAATTTGTAATTTTTAAAATAGGTAATTTTACTTTTCTCAAGTACATTTTGTTTTGAAGTAATTTACTTTACTACACTGGAAAACTCCCCGTTACTGAGTAAAAAATAAAATGCTGGGGGGAAAAAAAACAATTGTCTGAATTAAAAAAAAATAATCTGCACGGACGCGCCGGCACACGGATGCTCACGCGTGGAACAATGAGGCAATAACATCCTCATGCAATACAAAATTTACCCCGCCGGACAGAGCTGTCAGCTTTCAAAACCTGAGAAAGCATGTGGTGGTGAGTATTTTAATCATTAAACAATCTGTTTAAATGTAAAAAAAAACATGTAAATAGCTGTTAAAGCACAGCAATGGCAAGTTAAAAAATAACAATCACCTGTAAAACTATAAAAATATGACCATAACTTAGTTTTTACATCAAACAATTAAAAGTAACTATGTAACTTTTACTCAAAGTACATTTTAAATTGAGTACTTTTTTACTTTTACTCGAGTAGATTTTTAGATTGGTACTTTTACTTTTACTTGAGTAGAATTTTAGCTAAGTAAAGGTACTTTTACTTAAATACTATTTTTCAGTACTTTTTCCACCTCTGTCAAAAACATACTGCCTTCTTTAAAAAAACACTGAGTAAAACCAGAACTCAAAACATGGAAGTACTTACCATTAATATATGGTCAGATATTAGCAACCAATTTAGATTTCTTTTTGTTTCTTCTTAAAAAAATATATTTATAATTATATATTTATATATAAAAAAAAAACTACAATCATATATTTGTTTTTTTGTGTGTTTTTCCTTTTACCGATATCAAAACCCAGGTTATCATAATTATGTTTATTTTTCTGTTGTCTATAATACTGTGTATATGGTCTATATTTGTGTTTCACATCATCCACTGTACTGATCTGCACTGCTCATCTTTTCAATAAACAAAACAAAAAGTTATTCACAAAAAAAACATGGAAGTACTCAAAAAACACTCAAAAAAAAAACAAATATGGAAAATGAAGTAGTACAACTGAAAGGAAGCAAATAAAGAACCTATGCAAAAAATACAGTAAGACAAAGAGACAATAAGAGGTGCCAGAATTCACATGTGAAAAACCAAGACTCACAGAAGGAACAGAAGGAAAAAGCACTGAGAGGAAACACAAGAAGGAAACAAGACTCTAACGACAATGAGATTCAGGGCTCTATCTTACACCCTGCACCAAGCGAGTCGTGATGCCCATTGCTATCTTACACCCCGCCAACTGTCTATTTTTACGCCTTCCACCTGTGTAGATTTAAATAGTGACTGCGCTTCTGAATATATCTACAGCTAATATATCACGCAAATACACTGCCTCTTATTACACACATATAAACACACAGCAGTGCTCAAACCCAACTTAGATCAACAATAAAAAGAATACTAAATAAAATAACATTGCTGTTCCCGTAAATGAGCTGCTGGATCTCCTTCAAAGCGTCAACCAGCAGCTCAGTTTCCTCTGCTTTAAGAGAAGCGTTTGTTGGACACGTCCAACTAAACCTTGATTATTGAAGAGAATCAGTACATGCTTTTTTTGTGTTTAGGGCTGCACAATTTGTACTTTTCCCGTTGTTATGATAGCAAAGTGAAGGAAAATTCTCTAAGATCCTAAAGAAGAACATTTGATAGTAAAAACAATACTCGAAAGGAACATTACCTATGATAAGAAATAAAGGTTACTTTCTTACTTTCAATTTAATAGAGTTGACAGGAAGAAAGAAGAAAATCAACAAGATAAACCAACAATCAAAAAGAAGAAACTCTAAGAACAATAGGTGAAAAACAAAGATTCAAAGGATTGAGCTCCTGTGCCAAATAAAAAAAGGACTCTAAATTTTAAAAGAACTGCTCAAAGGAACCGATAGCCCCAACATTTACCCCCCCCCAAGAAAATCCTCCGGAGCTTGGGACCTTTATGTAACGAAGGGAGCAGACGGGAGGCGGATTTATACGTGAGTAAGACAGACTTTAATAAATAACACATAAACAAACAAACAAACAAACAAACAGGGGAATAACGAGTATAAATATGTACATAAACAAACAAACAGGAAGTAACGATAAACAGATAATAACAAACAGGGCTAGGGATATATATATATATATATATATATATATAAGGAATAAATACGTAAATATATACAGTTAATAAACAAGGAAACAGACAGGAACTAAACGTGACAGGAAATAGACGTGAAATACAGAGAACTAGAAATAAACAAGAGATAAACGTAGCGTGACGAAAAAACGTGAAATAACTAAGCAAACGTGGCGAGACAAACGACAGAGGAAGGTGCAAAGACCAACGCATAAACATGGACTAAACTGTACTATATATAGGAACATGAAACACTGAACACCTGGGGAAGGGGCGGAGCTACAAATTAGACACACGTGACGGAAAATTACAGGAGAAACACAGGGGAAGGCCGTGACACCAAGACTCAAAAAGCTGTAGAAAGGACTCATTACACAAAAGAACACATTCCCAAAGACTAAATGAAGAATCACTAAGAGGAACGAAGACTCAAAAGATTAAATCTCCCCCAAGAGCAGGATCCTTAGGAAGGAACCAAGACTTAAAAATGAAAAACTCCTTAAAAAATGAGGAGGACGCACCAAGGATGGGCATTCTTCCCATGGGGAAGAGCATCTAAGGGGAACCAAGACTCAGTAGAAGAGACACTCAGACACATAGAGTTTATACCCAGTTTATACTGAAATTATATATATATATATATATATATATATATATATATATATATATATATATATATATATATATATATAAGTTTTTATCTTGGTGAAGGGAAATACAGGAGCTCCACTGACTGATTAAAACCCTGACAACAGTCACCAGGTAATTAGCACATTCACCTCCACATTCACCTGTGTGTGACTCTATGCAGAGATATGAATTGGCACTCTGTGTTGGGTCAGTTCCTCTCCTCAGGGTGTATACAGTTGTTTCTGGTTGAGAGTACGCTGTGCATGATTGGCTGCTGCTTCTTTTCAATGTGTTGAGTGTTTGGAAGCATTTTGGAATGTAATTGTAAGTGTCTTTGATTGCTTTAAGTGGAAAAAAATATATCTATATTAGTGTAATAGTAAGTAAGTAGGTAAACTGTGTGTGAACATGGTCATAACAGGCCCAAGCTGGCTAATCGGGAGATTCAGGAGGAATCCTGATGGGCCGGCTCATGTCAATTTCGGGTTTGGGCCGGTTGGACGGAAAAAATGATTTTGATACATATTTGTCACTTCTCTAATCTTATTCTTGCATTCATTTCCATTCAACTATGTATGCATTCTCTGTTCATCTGACAGCACAGCCCCTACGTCGCAGTAGATTAGATGGGTTTAACTATCTGAGGGAATTCTCCCCTCCCAAATGTTTGAGTTGGTTGCACCCACGAGTGGTCTTTTCTGGAGCGATAAAATTAAATACAGCAAAAGAATAGCACGAATAGCACAGGCTCTTTGATCAGCTGTGGTAGACTCCTGTTTTAAACACCGCTCCACAAACCAGCAGATCCAACAAACCGGTCTCCAGTAATCCTCATTTATATCCAAACAGTGCTTGAAGAAATTTGAGCCATAAAAATGAATATCTATTTGAATCCGCTGTAACACAACTTTCTTTTAAGCTACCCGTATACAATTTATATGGACGGAAAGCTTGAAGTCTCGTCTGATCAAATATGTGTCGGCCAATCAGGTGGCGAGTAGAATATACAAAAACAATTCCTTACTGCAAAATAAGTTATAAATAAGTAGTTTTTATTCTTATAAAGTTTCCAGTCCTTTGGAGAAAGAAAGTACCATTCCAAGACTAAATCTCTATAATATCCATAATAACCAGTGAAAGGGAGCAGTTTATCATTTTACATGGTGATTCTAAACACTTTAAAGCAAAATATAGAGCTGCAAAAACACTTCATCCATATAAATATTTCATTTTATGGATCTGAAAAAAAAAATGAAAATAGAAAATCTGAAAAGCGCCATATATATATATTTTCAAATTTTGACCATTACATGTTCAATTAAATCATTTTAGGTGTTTTCAATTAGTTTTGTAAAGGCTTCTAAGTAATATTAATTCATAAAATTACATTTTTTACCTTTTAAATCTTTATCTGATTTAAATTTGAATGAAACATGTTTAAGTGAAGGGTGTTCTGTTAACTTACCAACATATACTTGAACTTATATGCAATAAAAAGGCATTGTGAGATCTAGCTGCTGTTTCATTTATTCAAATTTCTCCTCCATGGAAAAAGTGGGCCGGATTTGGGCATGAAACTCCCGGGCTAAATAAAAGGGGCCCACTCCGGCCCTGGGTCATAATATATAATCAGATCTGTACAGATGTGTCTTAGGCCCCGTCCACACGAACCCGGGTATTTTTAAAAACTGAGCATTTTGTCTCCGTTTTGGCCTTCCGTCCACGCAAAAACGGCGTTTTCGGTCACTGAAAACGGAAGTTTTCGAAAACGCCTTCCAAGGTGGAGATTTTTGAAAACCGTGTGGACGGGGGGAAACGGAGGTTTTTTTAAACGCTGACGCCACACAGCGAGTCTGCACATGTCTGCTTTTCGTTTACGAGCTGGAGGGGACTCTTTTCGGCGCATCAACAGCGAACTCCGGCCGTTTAAAGCATATTTACACCCAGCTGATCCAACTAATGAACTAACTGCCCTCTCTGACTGAACAGCGCGGAATTACACAGAACCAGCTTTAAACACTGTAACACATTTTACCAATGTAGCTGAGAGCAGTGATAGTGGCGTGTTCTACACTATCAGTATGAGCTTTAATTATACTGATCCAACACCACCCTGGATACACCAGCAAACTCAAAATACATCATATAACTTACTGCTACTGGAGCTCCTCATCCAGCCTGTTTACAGCGGGTCAGTAATGTGGGTTATAGTGATTTGTTTATAGATTCTGATAAATTTGATTACGCAGTTTGGTGTTTGTTTCTCGTTGTTTAGTACATTAAGCCACGTTAAGATTCGTCCTAAAACAGGGACAGCTCTTGGATTGTGTCACACCTGGCGCTGTAGGCGCTTCTGTCTCTCCCACAATCAGCTCTACCTGCAATCTGCAGCCTCCGGACTCCATTGCCCAGGATGCACCTCACACTGAAACTACACTGACTCATGATCACATGACACATCACATACTTCTACCAGGAAGTCGGTCCCCAGAATACTAGGCCTCATGGCCTATAAAAGGGGCTCATTTTGCACCTGTGCTCCGCCGAGTATTGATGGTATTTTTCCTCATACAACGCGTTTCTTTTGCCTATTTTTGTATCTCTTGTTTTTTGACCTTGCTTTGTTCACCGACTCTGATTTTTGCCTGCCCTTTGATATTGCCTGCCTGTGTTTGACCTCTGGACTGTTTCTACTCTGGTATGTTGTATCCCTTCTGCTGTTGTTCGCCCCTGTTAATATATTTCTGTCTGACTATCCCTTTGTCTGCTACTTTATTTAATAAAGTCACGTTTTATCTGCATCAGCGCGTGTCTGAGTCCTGTCCAGCCATGACAGATTGGTTCGTTTCTCTCTGCAATGTGTGGATTAATAACATGTTCACAGCTTAATTTAACGTTACTCTCACATTACCGAACACAGCGGAGGTAACGTTACTAAAATGCACTGTGTGCAGTTTTTTCCGATGCTCCTGTCCGGAGGTACAGACCCTACCGTGAACGGTAAAAAAATTTGGTGGGACGATTAAAAAATTAAGTAGTTGCTGCTGAGGAGTGTGTAGAGAATCCCTGTTCACTTCAGCGTTTTTGAGTGGTATAGCGTTTCCGTGTGGACGGAGATATTTCTGAAAACGCTGCTCGTGTGGACGAAGATATTTTTAAAAACAGAGACAAAAACCTCTGTTTTTAAAAATATCCGGCTTCGTGTGGACGGGGCCTTAGTCTTGATGCTCTTGTGTAAAAAGATACGATTGTGATATCCAGACATGCAAATCCAATCAGGTCACTTGCAAAATAACAGCATGAACATTTACCTCAACACATACATCAGATATCCCTTTAGACTGAACATAGTCTTCATTTTAGCAACATTTTTTATGTTTTTAGCAGCAGAATTGAGGAAAAAGATTCATTAGCTTAAGTATTGCACAACTGCTGCACAATATCCTTCATTATATCCAATAAAAGTTCTTCACTAAGAGCAAAAGTGTCTCAGTAATGATGTTCTCTCTCTATACCTTCACTCAGACTAGATTACCCCCCGAGCATCACCGCCAAAACAGCAGCGAAACACGCTAGCGTTTAGCCCCGGAGCCGCGGCGTAATCATCCCACCGCCGTTCCTCCTTAAAACAGAGGTGTTCAATTAAGCCCCTCTGATTTGCATTTCAATGGACCTTCATTGGAGGGAAATGTGCGTTTACAGATGTTTGATTAGGCTGATGCAGGAGGGCTGAATAATATGGAGCGAAATAAGTGTTTTGCCATCACTGCTGAAAGAGAAACTCGTTCACTCTCGAGAGCTCCCAACTTTACAGAATGTTCTGAACTCAGCATCTGCTGAAGAAACTCCAACAACAAGAACTTTAAAGACATTTTAGATCATTTCTATTCAGTACAAATTTACACGCAATGTCACGCAGAGTTAAAGTGACTTGATTTTGATCTAAAAGCTCTTGGTTTTGGTTCATTTCCTGTCCCACCACTTAAATTTCAAATGTACATATCGTCGCTGTCCAATGAAAAACACTTATCTCCAAAACAGCAACTTTACAGGAGAGAGAAAAACCTTGTAAACTTTCAATGGAAGTCAATGTAAAAAGAGTTTATTTCAGGTCATTTTGAAGAGTTTCTATTGGTCCGTTCATCAAGAAATTTTGGCAAAGTGTAAAGGACAGTTTGTCTGTTCAGATTATGTAGAAAACTAAAAATCGACAAAAATGGAGATAAGTGTTTTTCATTGGACAGCGACGATATCCAAAATATCTATAATGTACTTGTTATAAGACAAACTGTAAAATATGGTGGTAAAATAAGCTCCTTAGATATTATTCAAAAGACCGAATACCTTTGGACCTCCTCAAAAAATGGCCGTTTTCTCTTGTCCCACTCATTGGGTGACCAACTCCTTTGGCAAATTTAACAATTAAAATAAGCTGTAAATAAATGACTTCCTCTTGTATATTGTTGATCTGCATCTCCTTTACTTATGAAAACAACTTCTTTGGTCTACATTGTTTTGCATGTTACAGTTTTTATGCTGTTAAGTTGTGTCCCACAACATGCGGCGCTCAACCCTGTTACCATAAGGAATTTTACCTGCAGAGAAAGAGTTAAAAATATTTGTCTACTGGCACAAAGGAAGTGACATCACAAGGACATTTTCTGCCCACATGGCGAGACCAAGAGTAAGTGCTCTAACAATTTTTTTAAGTTGTTTTTCCAAATATGTTTTTGTCCAAGTTGTGTGTGTCACTCAGTGAACTCAACCCTGTTACTCATATTGTAAGACTAATAATGAGTAGAGTCCAAATTTACTTTATATACTTATATAACCATGTTTGTCCTTGATCTTGTATACATAGCTAAATTTTACAGTTAGCATCTGTTCCTGGGGTAAAACACAACTTAGCCTAGATTTACAACCCTGTTACTCGCAACCCTGTTACTGTAAGTTACCAAATATATTGTGTAATCTAATTTTAAAAACTGCTTCGATACCTGAGCTTGACCAATCAAACTTTTTGATAGTCTATTACCTGTATTTAATAAATATATGACTAAAAATGATCAAATTGAAGATCAAATTTTCAGAAGTGACCACCCCTGAAATGTACCAAAATCCTGGAATGTCCCCTATATTTTTTATATATAATTTATTTTTGTATAATATTAAACTTGTGTGCTATGTGAAGCATTAAGTTTAAGTTTAACCCTTTGATGCGCAACATGGGTCAAAAGGGTCAAAAATGTATTAAATCAATCAGTATTCAATGTATTCCACAATTAACTTGTTTTTAATCACAGTACAACCTTATTTTATTTTTTATTTTTTACTTTTTGAATAATGCACACATGGGTCAAAAATTTCCTGCATTCATTTTCTATGTTAATTCATGTATTTGGGTAATTTTTGACCTATGTTCGTATTAAAGGAGTGATGACACACAATAGGCTTTTATTCAACAAGTCCTATTTTAGTGATCTATAGTGCATCGGCCAATTGCGGATCGTGCAGCTGGATTTAGGGCGTGTCGGTGTGTCTTTGGTATTGTGAGGGTGCAAAATATACACCACGTGCAAAAGGCATGTACTAATTTTCTTAATTAATCCGGGGTGTGGTTTATTTTGGGCGTAACATGAAATAAACCAATCAGTGTGCCAGTCGTCATTCCCTTTAAGAGCCAGAAGAGCTCTGACTTTGGCGCGTTCGTATCTTAACAGCGCAGAGCTTTTGCTTTTGTGCGTCTCAGTAGATATAGGATACTGACCTGAGCGTTCATGTAGTGAAGATCACCAGCAGCTCATTTAAGAGAACAGTAATGATATTTTATTCTTTATTCTGTTTATTGTTGCCCAAAAGCTGGATTTGTGTCTATATGAGCTCCTGCATGGCTAAGATAGGAATGGACTTTGACTGTTGACTGTTGTCAGGGTTTTAATCAGTCAGTGGCGCACCAGCTGTGTTTCCAGCTGATAAGACAGAAACACAGCAGAAATTTACCTGAACACACCGCACTTCCAGACCACCACACCAAACCATCAGTGTAGATACATTCCTAAACTCTGACGCTATTTTAACAGTGCGGACGCAAGGCGTGAAAAAAAGGCTGTTGACGGGGTGTGAGATAGCAACTTATTAATGAATTCTCATCACCATCAACATCATTCTTATGACCATCATAGAATGATCATTATCAATAATTTACATTTTTTAACTAATGTCTGAATTCATTATCATTTACAACATTAAAATTGAGTAATGTTTATTAATGTATTTACTAGCTATTTGTCAATGTTTTAATTATTGTGATAAGTACTGTTATCTGTGTTTTTTTTATTGTAGAGTGTTACCATTGTTTAGTTTTGTATTGTTCTCCTTTATTATCCTCTCTCTCAACTTTTCTTTACACTCATCCCCCTTTATCACCCCCCCCCCCCCCCCCCCCTCTGTAATCTGGGCTGTAGCCGATGGCTAGTAGTCATTAAGGTAATTGGGTGCGGACTCAGAGTGATTATCTCAGTGTTGGGTTTCTCTGTTTCTCCGTCTTTCCTCCGTTCTTCTCCTCCGTTATTCTGTCCGTTGTTTGGTTCTGTCCCTGTTTTGGACGAGTGTCTCTGCTGAACTTATGGATAACGGAAATGTTTGAGGATTACCATCCAGAGGATAATGATAGCCTCTCTTTCCCGGACATGTGCTCCTGTTTACAGTTATATGCTGTGTGTGTGTGTGGTGTGTGTGTGTGTGTGTGTGTGTGTGTGTGTGTGTGTGTGTGTGTGTGTGTGTGTGTGTGTAGTGTGTGTGTGTGAATGAAGGGAAGGATAATGATATTTTCATATGTTTTAGATTGTGTACATTTATGTCCCCAGTGGCCAGAGTCTGAATGTCTGCATGTGTTTGGTTTGAGTGTGTGTGTGTGTTTGTGTGTGTGTGTGTGTGTGTGTGTGTGTGTGTGTGTGTGTGTGTGTTTGTTATTTTGGATTTATTTGTTCCCTCCAGGACCTCAGTTATGGAGTGTGAATAGTATAACAGTTTTAGGAACTGGGATTGATCCAAGTCATAGACTCTATATATTTTCAATGGAAAATCTCCATTCAAATTGTTGCATAGAATGATGTTGATGATGGTGATGATGATGAAAATGGTGATGGTGAGGAAAATATTGATGTGATGTTAATGATGATAGTGATGTTATTGAAGATGGTGATGTTATTGATAATAATAGTGATGAAAATGTGATGGTGATGATAGTGATGATGGCAATGTTAAAGATGATGGTGATGAAAATAATAAAGGATAAAAATGGGGATGGTGGTTATGTTATTGACGATGGTGATGAAAATGGTGATGATGGTGATGATGTTATTGACGATGGTGATGAAAATGGTGATAATGGTGATGATGTTATTGACGATGGTAATGAAAATGGTGATGATGTTATTTACAATGGTGGTGATTATGGTGATGATGTTATTAACGATGGTAAGAAAATGGTAGTGATGGTGATGATGTTATTGACGATGGTAAAGAAAATGGTGATGATGGTGATGATGTTATTGACGATGGGGATGAAAATGGTGATGATGATATTGAAGATGGTAATGAAAATGGTGATGATGGTGATGATGTTATTGACGATGGTGATGAAAATGGTGATGAAAATGTGATGATGATGGTGATGATGTTATTGACAATGGTGATGGAAATGGTGATGATGATGATGATGAAAATAATAAAGATGGGGATAAAAATGGTGATGGTGATGATGTTATTGATGATGGTAATAAAAATAGTGATGATGGTGGTGATGTTAATGGTGATGATGTGATTGATGATAGCGATGTTAATGATGATAGTGATGAAAAAGGTGATAGTGATGTTAATGATGATGGTGATGAAGATGGTGATAGTAATATTAATGATGGTGGTGATGAAAATAGTGATAGTGATGTTAATGATGATAGTGATGAAAAAGGTGATAGTGACGTTAATGATAATGGTGATGTTAATGATGATGGTGATGAAAATGGTGATAGTGATGTTAATGATGATGGTGATGAAGATGGTGATAGTAATATTAATGATGGTGGTGATGAAAATGGTGATAGTGATGTTAATGATGATGGTGATGAAGATGGTGATAGTAATATTAATGATGGTGGTGATGAAAAAGGTGATAGTGATGTTAATGATAATGGTGATGTTAATGATGATGGTGATGAAAATGGTGATAGTGATGTTAATGATGATGGTGATGAAGATGGTGATAGTAATATTAATGATGGTGGTGATGAAGATGGTGATAGTAATATTAATGATGGTGGTGATGAAAATAGTGATAGTGATGTTAATGATGATAGTGATGAAAAAGGTGATAGTGACGTTAATGATAATGGTGATGTTATTGATGATGGTGATGAAAATGGTGATGACGCTCAAGGACGCTTCACAACAAGAATGTGCACACAGTTACACACACACACACTGTAACACACACACAGACGCAGTAACACACTTGCACGTGTCAAAATACATTAGTGGCAGCCGTACACAAGGTGCAGCTCGTGGAACACCAGGCCAATTTGTTTCCCTAATAGCAGCTGCATTATTCCAATATACCCTTGAGCTGTCTTCAAGTTCACAGACGTGTGTGTGTGTAAGTGTGGGTGTGTGTGTGTGTGTGTGTGTGTGTGTGTGTGTGTGTGTGAGGATTAAAAGAGAGGTCACTTTGAGGTGTGAGCATGATGTCCTCCTCAGACTGTTTTATTTGTTTATTTATTTATTTACAGGTTTACTACTGTTGTGTCAGCATGGGGGATAAAGGCACGCATATTGGACACCCAGGTCAATATACAGCAGTGTGTGTGTGTGTGTGTGTGTGTGTGTGTGGTTTTGTTCTGAAAACAAAGAGCATAAATTTATTTCAGATCTGTGTCAATTATTGTAATTTTTTGCAGGAACAGCTTGTTCTTTTCATCTGTTTTCTTATTTTTATTGACAGATATTCGACACATTGTTGACACATCATATCAACCATCTGAGATACCATAGCAACTGCCACTAAACAACAACCACTGAGCAACATCCAGGCAACTTAGGCCTTATGTACCATAACGATAACCTTGCCACACTTTAGCGTTCATCTCGCATTAACCTAGCAACACCACAGCAACCACCCATATACAGCACTAAATTCACTACAGCAACCACCCATATACACTGCTTAATACATCACAGCAAACCACCCAATACACCACAGCAACCAGCCATATACACTACTTAATACGTCACAGCAAACCACCTAATACACCACAGCAGCCACCCAATACACCACATCAAACTAAAATACACCACAGCAACCACCTAAATGCACCACAGCAACCACCTAACACATCATAGCAACCATCCAATACAGCACTGCAGCCACCTAGTATACTACAGCTACCTTTCCAAGACACCACATCAACCACCCAATACAACCCACCTAGGAACCACCTAGTACACATATACCATAACGATAACCTTGCCGCACTTTAGCGTTCATCTAGCATCAACCTAGAAACACCACAGCAACCACCCAATACACCATGACAACCACCCAACACAACACGGCAACCACCCAAAAACACCACTAAATCCACTATATCAACCACCCATATGCACCACTCAATACATCACAGCAAACCACCTAGTACACCACAGCAACAACCCAATACACCACAGCAACCACCCAATACACTCATCTGATATTTTAATACTCTCAGACTTTATTGACTCAAGGTCTTGTGGCTGAATGCAATCAAATCCTCACATCAGCACTTCAATAAAATCTAGTAGAGTTTTCTCTGTACAGTAGAGACAGTAGAAACAGTTACTCCAACAAAAGCAGGATAAACTCTTTTAATACTCTTGATTTCAGAAGAAACAATGAGAAACAATGGATCAGGAGGTGTCCCATGACTTTTGACCATATGCTGTGTATTGAGGTGTGTATACTGCAGGTGATAGATGAGATTAATTCAGATTTTAATCTGATTGTTCTGAGTTGTGTAGATCTGCTCTGGTCTCTCTCTGTATGTAATGAAGGAATATGGAGGATCTGGTGGAGGATTCTGGATCGGCTCTACCGACCCCAGGTTTAATAGTTTAAAAAAGCCTGGTTCAGCAGCTTTAGCCGTTAGCGTAGCGCTACACTGCCACCACTCGATCAATACATTCTTATTGATTACCATCGGCTTCCCCGACTGGCAGGAGTCCCACTCAGATCTCTGCCTCAAGGACTTCATAACCAGCAGCTTCAGAGAGAACAGGGTGACGATATGTCGTATTTATGGAGAGATAATAATTATCTGTAATTTATTTAATAAAGCACAACCAATAGCAATTCACAAAAAGGGATACAACAAAAAATTTTTTTGACTAAAACCAGCCTACATATTTAATAATGCAATCAAGGGCATTGAGTGGCCCAGTGGTCTAAAACGCTGCCATTAGGATCAGGAGATCAGAGGCTGGTTCGAATCCCGGTTATGCAGCTTGCCATCCGCTGCCAGAGCCTTGAGAGAGCACAATTGGTCTTGCTCTCTCTCTGGGTGGGTACAGTACAGTAGATGGTGTTCTTCTCTTTCCCCTCATCACTCCTATAGGGTGATGTGGATCAGCACAAGGTTTTTAGTTCATGTGTTTAAATAGTCCCCCTGTTTCGGTCTTACTCGTACGGTGTTGTGTGTTTTACGTCCGTCAGGTTGCACGTTTCTTTGTTTTCTCAGTCTATAGTTTTCCCCATGTTTCTTGTTGTTTTTGATTTAGTTTCGGTTTATTGTTTGTTTAATTGTTTTCTTGTTAATAAATAAAATCACTCGCATTTGCGAGTGTAAAAATAAGAATAAAAAGAAATAAAACACATTGAATGAGAAGAAAAGGTGTGTCCAAACTTTTGAGTGGTAAAGTATGTTAACAAAATGTTAAAAATAGCTACTAAATCATACTCTGTTAAAATTATTTAAAAAAGTAAAAAAGCTAAAAATGCTATAAAAACCAAAGCAAAAATTGATATTCCCATTCTTTACACAGTAATACTTTAACACCCGGAGTGTGTGTTTGTTTTTGTGTGTTTGTGCAGAAAGAGGTTTAAAACAGACACATTTACTCTAACACTCAAACACACTCTCAATAATCTCATAAACGTACTTACACACACACACACCGACTCTCACACACACACACGTACTGAATGATTAATATACCAAAATTGAGAGCAAAAGCAGAGGACACACACTCTCAAACACACACACAGACATGCACACATACACATACACACTTCTATTCACACTCACACTGACTAATAGGAAACACCTGTGGGCAGGTAATAAGGGGGCGGAGCTACAAATAAACACAAACGGGAGCATGTGGAGAAAAACAGGACTGGGGCAGAAACACAGAGGCAAGGACATGGCAATTTCTATGAATGCAATGTCTATTATGATGCATTCATAAGGCATTATAAACATGGGTATGATTTTTGTGGTAACACTTTCTTTGAATGTCATCTCTATAAGACTCAATAAACATACTCATAACACATTGTAATGCATTCATAAGGCATTATAAACATGGCTATACATATTTATAAAACTCTATAATTCATCATAGCCATGTTTATTATGCATCATGAACTGTGATTATAATGCATTAATAGCTGTGCTTATAACATGTTATACATCAATACCAAGAAACTCCAGCTTGTAGACTGTATCATGACTAAAAAAGCTTCAAACGTATAAACACACCCTCAATAATCCTATAAATATATTTTTAACCACTGATAAATTATTCTTGCTTTGAACATAGTATTAATTATATTCAATTATAATGTATTATAACAGGTATTTGTGCGCTCTCAGTAAAGTGCCAGACTTTCATTGTAGGACTAGATTATTAATGATAGAGATATATACTATTTTAACATATATATTATAAGCATAGCTTATAATGTATTATGATCACAGGTCATAATGCTTAACAATCATGGCTATAGTGGGTTATGCATTTTTATAAACATTTATAGCCATGTTTATAATGCCTTATGAATGCATTATAATATGTTATGAATGTGGTTATAGCGTCTAATAAAGATGACATTCATAGAAAGTGTTACCATTTTCTTTTATAAAAGTGTATAACACAATATAATAACACTATGTTGATTATGCATTTTATGAATTGCGCACTCCTGAATAGGTTTGTAATAAAGACTAGGTACAGTAAGTAACATAAAATATTGATTTTGTACATTTCCTTAGAAAAAAACTATAAATGCTTTTAAAAAAAACAAGCAAAAAATGGTATTCCCGTCTTTACACACCTACAGTAATTCTTTAACACCCAGAGTGTGTGTTTGTTTTTGTGTGTTTGTGCGGAAAGAGTGTTAAAACACACACATTTACTCTCAACACTCAAACACAC
>NC_064420.1:48730000-48802500 GCF_023375975.1 Astyanax mexicanus
TGCAGCAGCTAGTGTAACCTCTGCTTATATTGGCACATTTTTATATCCCTACAGAATTCATTTTTTAAAACGTTATTCAGCTCTATTCAAAAAAGGTGTGGTTATTGTAAAAGGGCTGGTTATGGGAGGGACCAATAACAGACCGTCAGCTCCGCTCTGCAGCCTGTGACCACGAGGCAGCCCTCAGGGGCGGGGTTATTTAAATGAGTAGGCTGTCTCTCCACAGTCTTTCTCCCTCCTCTGGTCTCTACTCGGGTATCAGGATCGGCAACATGGCGGAAGATTTTGGCTTCATTTTCATTGAATGAATAGGAAAGGCGACACGGCGTCCATCTTTTTTTAAAGTCTCTGCTGTTGACAATGTCTGTCTAGGTTGTATTCAGTCAATGGAGCTCCTGTATTTTCTGTTACCAAGATAGAGACAGCAATACATCAGAAATGTACCTGAACACATCCCATTTTAATTACCAGAACACCACGCCCCAGGCAACAGGTGTGAAAATAAGATGTTGGCAGGGTGTAAGATAGCGATGAGCATCTCGACTCGCCTTGCACAGATAGAGGTGGAAGATAGAGCCATCTGTATAAAGGTTTTTGCCAATTTTGGATAAGTCTGATGTTACATCCACATTAAATGCATTAAATTAAATATACACACAACGATACTGTGGACATTTAATATACTCGTTAATATATATCGTCGCTGTCCAATGAAAAACAAGTATCTCTTTATGTTTGTGGATTTTTACTTTACTACATAATTTAAACACACCTTACACCGTCCTTTACACTATGCTAAATTTGTTTTACGGACGAACCAATAGAAATCCCAGAAAAATGACCTGAAACAAACATAGACTTTTTTTTACATAGACTTCTATTGAAAGTTAAGTAAACTTTATCTCTCTCCTGTAAATTTGCCATTTTGGAGATTTTTTTTCTTTTTTTTTTTTTTACGTTTTTCATTGGACAGTGACAATATACAGTATTATGGACAATAGAACACATCCTCAGGGTACAGAATATATATATATATATATATATAAATGTATGTGTGTTTGTAGAGAGAAAGAAAGAAAGAAAGAAAGAAAGAAAGAAAGAAAGAAAGAAAGAAAAAGAGGGAGAGCTCACAGGAAAAGATCTGCTAAGCTGAATATGATCTTTATTATTTTCAGAAAGTCTGAGTTTGGCACACCCTCGCTCTCCGAGGACCGCCTGGCAAAACACTCACCACGGCCTCAGCGCTGGAGAGGAAGCCACTACATAGCAGCAGTGTGTGTGTGTGTGTGTGTGTGTGTGTGTGTGTGTGTACGCTTGCTATTCTGCGCTCAAAATATCATCACTGAATCTTTGAAACTTTTCAAAACCTTATAATTAAAACTATAACTTTACAGAACAGGAAAATCCTACAGTATAATTTAATGTAAAAACAGTTTATTTCGAGTCATTGTAGCATTTCGATTGGTCCATTGATTCGGCAAAGAGAGATAAAAGGTGAAAGTGGAGATACAAGGTGTTTTATACTATATGATAATTAAGTTCTATAAGCCTGTGCACCTTGTATCTGTCAGAAGGACCAGGCAAGACAGATATAAATGATATATGTGATGCTAAATGGTCTTTATTAACACTATTTACAAATATATACAAGATTAACATGGTCCAAAAGCTCAAAACACACATACCACCAATCCAGGTTCAAAAGCAGAATCCAGAGCAAGGTTAAAACCAGGAAATTACAAAATTCAAGGAACTATCCGAAAATCTGGGTCAAAAAAGCAGGTTAATAAACAAAGGCAATCAGGAATAAACAGACTGAAATAATGCAATACCCAGCGCGGAGTCTTTAAATAGGCCGAAGCACAGGTGAATGGAATCACCACTCGGGTGATGCATCATGATGTTTTGGCATGTGATCTGTGACATCACCACATTTGTAGTCCATAGTGTTCTGGGGATTGTGCACTGTAAACCCATATTTTTTTTAAACTCAAATGATTTAGGTTTGTTTTACATAAAATTGGATATTTCTAAACAATACTCAACTATTTTGAGTTAGTTGAACATTTATGAGCGCATATACTGTACTATTCAAACTGAGATCTTTGAGTTGAACCATCTTATAATAACTGAGTTTAGTCTGTTTTGCCATTAGCAGCTTCTTTTCCATTGGCTACTGTCACAATCTATTTGCATACTGGGCGTGTCCAACAGTTTCTGACTAACACTCACCATCAGTGTGTAGTGATTCCCCCCTGGGCTACCTTACAAATAAATCAACTTCCCCTTTAGCTGTAATAACCGGCTGCCTTAAAAAAAGGTAAGTAAACTTATCTGGTCTTACAGTATAACAAAAAAAAAAAAAAAGTTATATCAACTTCCCCTTTAGTTGTATTTAGTTATGCTAACTCAAGTTTTCATTAACCATTACTTAACTTTATAAGGCAACCGGTTTCCTTAATTTTTTTTTGATTAATTCAACTTACAGTGCAGTCCTTTTGTTCAAATCGCACCCGAGCTCAACGGGAGTGACAGGAGCAGCAGAATGAGCCGTGGCTGGCGTGACAGTATCTACAATATTTTACATTAACGTGTAACATATCACTACGTCAGGTCATCTCCAGATTGGGATGTTATAAAAGTTCCTGTAGGTATAATGTGCTGTGTTTGTAGATAGATAGATATTTGATGTACATATTTGTATAAAAATTAATAGAGAATGCATGATAATGTACAATGTAAAAAGTGTACAATATGTTCTGTATTAATGAGGGCGATGTACATGAACAATATATGGGCAATATATGAACAGTTCAGCAGAGAGATAATGTATGGTAAGAAGCTGTTCCTGAACCCACCTGTTCACCAGGATGGTTGTAAATCATACATTGGGGGATGGTTTTACTGCTAAGCCAGTCCTGTAAATATATAAAAACAAACATTGTCTCTCTCTCTTTCACACACACACACACACACACACACACACACACACGCGTGCACACACATGCATTTTTCCTGCAGTCCTCAAGTCAACTTGACCTTACATGACCTCATGTTTCTGCCGGTTGAATACACTGCACTGTCTTAGTTGTAAACCATGGCTTCACACACACACACACACACACACACACACACACACACATGCAGACACACACAGACACACACACACACACACACACACACTCTATGTCGGAGTCAGAGACAGTGTGTTGAACCCGTTTCCCCTCTCTCGGGTTTGTGGCTCCGCGACTCTCCACAGAAGCGCGAGAGCTGGGCTCAGAAACATCACACACACTCACACACTCTTACACCAGCTGCCAGAACAGAACACACACACACACACACACACTAAACACACACACACTGAACACATACGCCAAACACAGAGAGAGAGAGAGAGAGGAGGAGAGAAAAAAAGAGATTTGAAATAGAAAGAGGGGTAAGAGAGAAAATGAGCAGCTATGAATAGAGAGAAAAAAGAAGAAGTGAAGCGAAAAAGAGATGTAAAGCGGAACAGATAAAGAGATAGAAGAATCAGGGACAGAGATTAGGAATGAAAAGAAAATGACCATAAATAACCATAATGCAGAAAATGTTTTGAATTATTTGGCAACCATTCGATATTTTTATTTTTGGTGGAGTCCCACAGGGTTTTATTTTAGGGTTTATAAAATTGCTGGTAATTATGACTTTAATGTAGTTATGATAGATGGGATACAGGATAGAGAGAGGGGGATGAACGAGAAAAAGAAAGAGAAACATTAAAAAAGAAATGGAGAGACAAATATAGAAAAATAAAAAGATAGGAGAAATTGAGACACAGAGTTTAAATTGACAGAGATAGACAGACAGAGAAGGGAAAGAGAAAGACAGAAAGAAAGAAAATGAATAAATAGATATATATATATATATAAAGGGGGGCAGGGGGTTGAGAGAGATTATGAATGAAAAGAAAATGACTATAAATAACCATGATGCAGAAAATGATTTGAAATATTTGGCAACCATTTGATTTTGCGTATCTTGTGGAGTCCCACAGGGTTCTATTTTAGGGTTTATAAAATTGCTGGTAATTTTGACTGTAATACCGTTATGAGAGTCAAAAACTCAAGTGTTTGCTTACACACAGGGCAAGTATAGAGAGACGGGGGTAAGAAAAAAAGAGAGAGATAAATTGAGAAAGAAATAGCGAGTGAGAGGAAAGTGGAAAAAAGAAAAAAAAGAAAGAAGAGGAGAAATAGAGACACAGAGTCTAAATAGACAAAGATAGATAGACAGAGAAGGTATAAGAAAGAAAAAAAGAAAAAAGGGAAGGAAAGTAACAGAGAGATAGAGAGAGATTAGAAATGACAAGAAAATGACCATAAATAACCATAATGCATAAAATGTTTGGATTTAGTTGGCAACCGTTTGATTTAGCGTATCTTGTGGAGTCCCAGAGAGTTCTATTTTAGGGTTTATAAAATTATGACTTTAATGTAGTTATGATAGAGAGGATAAAGGATAGAGATAGAGAGAGGGGGATGAGAGAGAGAGAAAGAAAGAGAAACATTGAGAAATAAAGGAGAGGCAAATGGTTATAACGAGTGAGAGGAACTTAAAGTGGAAAAAAGAAAAAAAGAGAAGAGAAATGGAGACAAAAAGAGTCGAAATCGACCAAGATAGCCAAAGAAGGTATAAGAAAGAGAAAAATAAGAATGAAAGAAAATGAACAAATAGATAGATGAAGAGAGAGGGGGCTGAGAGAGATTTGGAATAAAAAGAAAATGACCATAAACCATTTGGCAAACCATTTGATTTAGCATATCTTGTGGAGTCCCACAGGGTTCTATTTTAGGGTTTATAAAATTGCTGGTAATTATGATAAGTTGTGTGAGAGAGAGAAAATTAGCTAAATTGAAACAGTAATGGACAAATGGTTAGAGAGAGAGAGAGAGAGAGAGAAAGAGAGAGGTGGAAAGAACGAGAAATATAGAGAGAAAAAATGGAGAGACAAATAGTTTAAATAGACAAAAAAGACAAAAATTCTCAAAAGTGATAGGGAAAAAAAATATAACAGACAGACAGATGGGAAAAGAGAGAAAACAAAAGAGAGAGACAGAAGAAAGGAATGGGAATATATGATATATATGAGACTCAGAGAGAGAAAGTAGGACAGAAAACAAAATATTAATTGAAATATAGAGAGATGGCAGGAATATACCTAATGCAAAAAAAAATGCACATTATGCCTACTTGCCTAATAAACACAAGTCTTTATTGATGTTGATAAACGTGTGTAATTACATAACCTGTATAACTGTAATTAATCTGTAACGATGTGAATTTCACCAGTAGTTACACTGTTATTACATTGATTGTTACTGTGTAACTACACAGTTATTACACATACTTATTATATAATTATGAGACTGAATACAGAGACTGAAAAGGTATGAAGAGTTAAGAAGAGTTAAGAAAGGCAGTAAATAGATCAAAGATCATATTGGATAGAAAGATACATGGCTGGAATAGAGAGAGAGCAAAACTTGGAATGGAAAGAAAAGGAAAGGGAGAGAAAGAAAGATAGAGAAAGAGAAAGAGAGTGTGTGCCCTGCATTTTTGTAAAAATTTGGACGGACACCAAACACTGTGTGTATCTCTCTGTAATTGTGACTTCACTATAAATCAGTGTCTATAAAAAAAAGCCTGAATAGCATAATAGCTCTCCTCTCTCCAGCTCTAAATACCAGGCTGTGTTCAGCTTTAAATACCATCCAGATTCAGCTCTAAATACCGGTGCTGTGTTTAGCTTTAAATAATCTAAATTCAGCTCTAAATACTGGCTCAGTTCAGCTATAAATACTATACGGATTCAGCTCTAAATAATCTAAATTCAGCTCTAAATACTGGCTGAGTTCAGCTATAAATACTATCCGGATTCAGCTCTAAATACCGGTGCTGTGTTCAGCTTTAAATAATCTAAATTCAGCTCTAAATACTGGTTGAGTTCAGCTTTAAATACCAGCTAGATTCAGCTCTAAATACAAGTTGAGTTTAGCTTTAAATACCGTCCAGATTCAACTCTTATAATAACATTGCTGTGTTCAGCTCTAAATAATCTAAATTCAACTCTAAATCCCAGCTGAGTTCAGCTATAAATACTATCCGGATTCAGCTGTAAATAATCTAAATTCAACTCTAAATCCCAGCTGAGTTCAGCTATAAATACTATCCGGATTCAGCTCTAAATAATCTAAATTCAGCTCTAAATACCGGGCTGTGTTCAGCTATAAATACTGTTTGGATTCAGCTCTAAATAATCTAAATTCAGCTCTAAATACCGGGCTGTGTTCAGCTATAAATACTGTTTGGATTCAGCTCTAAATAATCTAAATTCAGCTCTAAATACAAGCTGAGTTCAGCTATAAATACTGTTTGGATTCAGCTCTAATTAATCTAAATTTGCCTCTAAATACTGGCCTGTGTTCAGCTATAAATACTATCCGGATTTAGCTCTCTAAATTCAGCTCTAACTAAAATAAATTTAGCTATAAATACCGGTTGAGTTCAGCTATAAATACTGTCCGGATTCAGCTCTAATCTATAATCTAAATTCAGATATAAATACTGTCCAGATTCATCTTTAAATAATCTAAATTCAGCTCCAAATACTGTCCGGATTCAGCTCTAAATAATCTAAATTCAGCTATAAATACCGGCTGAGTTCAGCTATAAATACTGTTCAGATTATACTCTTAATACTGTTTAATGGAAAACATCCTCCATATTTAAATATTACATTTTCACTACGACACCAATAAATAAACAGATAATTAAGCGTCCGGACAGCGCAGTGGCTGTGTATTTACCCGCTCGGGTCTCGGGTCGTCTCCGGTTCTGATCTCAGCCTGTTTTCTGCCCGTATTTTTGCGCTTGGGTCGCTGCAGGCGGCGAGATCTTTACATGATTAAAAGATCCTGAATCATGCTTTTCCTCAGACACCCGATCCTCTCCCACCGCAGAACTGCTGATCTGTCCATCATTCCCATGAGGGACGAACTCAGTCACCGCACCGCCGCCCCGCCGCCACCATGCTTCAGTTCCGCAGCATTAGCATTAGCTAATTTTACACTCGGCTTTAGCAGAGCTTATCGAGTCTGGGGGTAAAATTAGCTAATGCTAATGCTGCTGAAAAAACAAACAACAGCTTTTATTAGAAAGTTCCTGAAGGACGTGTGGAAGGATTGTTGTTCAGCTAAAGGGGATTCTACACCCAGGCAGATGGTACTGTACCATGTGTTGTTGCTATGGTATTCCAGGTGTTTCCTATGGTGTTGCTAGGTTGTTGATGTCTTTGGTGTTGCTGAGTTGTTGGTATATTGTTGCTGGGTGGTTCCTACACAGTAACTAAGGTATTCGAGGTGTTGCTATGGTGTAGTTAGTTGGATGCTTTGGATGGTTTACAAGGTGTGCATTGGGCAGCTGTTGTGGTATTGCAGGTGGTTGATTTGGTGTTGCTAGTTTGATGTGGAATGATTCTTCAGCTAAAGGGGCTTCTGCACCCTGGCAGATGCTACTGTACCATGTGTTGTTGCTATGGTATTCCAGGTGTTTCCTATGGTGTTGCTAGTTTGTTGATGTCTTTGGTGTTTCTGAGTGGTTGGTATATTGTTGCTAGGTGGTTGCTAGTGGTGGACATTAATGGTGTTGCTATGGTGTAGTTAGTTGGATGCCAAGTGATTGCTTCGTGGTTGTTATGGTTTGCAAGGTGTGGATTGGGCAGCTGTTGTGGTATTGCAGAATGTTGCTATGGTGTTGCTAGTTTGATGTGGAATGATTGTTCAGCTAAAGTAAAGTGGCTTCTACACACAGGCAGATGCTACTGTACATTGTTGCTATGGTATTCTGGGTGTTTTCTATAGTGTTGCTAGTTTGTCGATTTTTTTGGTTGGTATGTCTTTGGTATGTTGTTGCTAGGTGGTTCCTAGACAGTAACTATGGTATTGATGGTGTTGCCATGGTGTTGCTAGGTGGATGCCAAGTGAATGCTTTGTGGTTGTTATGGTTTGCAAGGTCGTTACTATGATGTTGCTAAGTGGCTGTTAGACAGTCACTGTGGTATTGATGGTGTTGCTATGGTGTTGCTAGGTGGATGGCAAGTGAACGCGTTGTGGTTGTTATGGTTTGCAAGGTTGTTACTGTGATGTTGCTACGTGGCTGTTAGGCGGTCACTGTGGTATTGATGGTGTTGCTATGGTGTAGTTAGTTGGATGTAAAGTGATTCCTTTGTGGTTGTTATATTTTGTAAGATGTGCAAGTTCATTGTTAGGGTGTTGCTAGGTGGCTGTTAGACGGTCACTGTGGTATTGATGGTGTTGCTAAGGTGTAGTTAGTTGGATGCCAAGTGATTGCTTTGTGGTTGTTATGGTTTGCAAGATGCGCAAATTCATTGCTATGGTGTTGCTACGTGGCTGTTAGGCGGTCACTGTGGTATTGATGGCATTGCTATGGTGTAGCTAGGTTAATGCCAAGTGATTGCGTTGTGGTTGTTATGGTTTGCAAGTTGAGCAAGTTCATTGCTATGATGTTGCTAGGTGGCTGTTAATTGGTTACTGTGGTATTGATGGTGTTGCTATGGTGTTGTTAGTTGGATGCCAAGTGATTGCTTTGTGGTTGTTATGGTTTGCAAGGTGAGCAAGTTCATTGCTATGGTGTTGCTAGGTGGCTGTGAGGCGGTCACTGTGGTATTGATGGTGTTGCCATGGTGTAGCTAGTTTGATGCCAAGTGATTGTTATGGCTGTTATGGTTTGTAAGGTGTGCAAGGTGGTTGCTTTGGTGTTGCTAGTTTGATGCCAAGTGATTGCTACTCTAAATAAAAGTTTATTGATTGTTATGGTGTTATGGTTAATTCTAGGTGGTTGCTATGGCGTTGCTAGGTTGTTGCTATGTTATACCTGCAGCAAGAAGCTGTCATGGTGTTGCTATCCAGTTGCTAAATAATATATAAAAGTAGTGTATATAATAGTAAAATCACATTCTGTTCACACTGTTTCCTGTAATTCATTTCTACACTATTCTCAAATATATATGTATTTTATAAATATATATTTTGATTTTGCATCCTTTTTGGAAAGGAACAGCAAATTAGAGAAAATCCACATGTCTTCAGATCTTTGTCTTTACACCACACACACACACACACACACACACACACACACACACACACACACACACACACACTGCAGATGAGCATATGGCCTGTTAGCTTCCATCTGAGAAAGTCTTCAGAAGTGCGAGTGGCCCAGCACCTGCTGTGAGAGCCACACACACACACACACACACACACACACACACCACACACACGCAGTGTGAGAGAGAGAGAGAGAGAGAGAGAGAGAGAGAGAGAGAGAGAGAGAGAGAGTCATGAGGTCATGCTGTGCTGCAGGGTGTGTAGAAGGTCCCATATTTTCCACCTTGTTGCTCTGAAACGTCCCGCATGGAAATTCAACAATCTCTCTCTCTCTCTCTCTCTCTCTCTCTCTCTCTTTCTCTCTCTCTCTCTCTCTCTCTCTCTCTCTCTCTCTCTCTCTCTCTCTCTTTCTCTCTCTTTCTCTCTCTCTCTCTTTTTCTCTCTTTCTCTCTCTCTCTCTCTTCATATACCTATTCTTTATTATTCATTATAAAATAAGTGGTTGTACATAATAGTTGCTCCCAGAAGGAAGTGTGAGATTGTAATGCTGATCAGGAGGTATATAAAAGTTATCAGAAACAATAAATTAATAAATATTTAGACTAATATGGGTTATATTTATTGATCTACACATACAGAAGTGTGTAACACATGTGTAACACTTTAACACGGCAGGAAGATTTTGCGTTCTGCTTATCAATATTTTATTTTTTGTCTAACAAACAGAAAAACAATTGTAGATTGGATTAGCTTGAACAAAATAATCTGTTTTATGTTAACAAGCAAATATAAATTGATGATCAGTTTTGCTCATCTCTGCTGGATTTTCTCAGTCAGCTTTATGAGGTAGACTCAGCTGGAATTCAGGCTTTCAGTTAACAGCTGTGCTGAACTCATCAAGAGTTAATTACTTGAATTTCTTGTCTCTTAATAAAGTGTTTGAGAGCATCAGTTAAAGTAAAGTAGTGAAGAGGTAGAGTTACAGGTATACAGTGAATAGTGAATATTTGAGTAATGTTCTAATCCAGATTATGAGAAGCAAGAACTACTTAACTAAGTAAAGAAATAAGAAAAATGAAGGTCAGTCAAATTTTAAAAGTATTCTCAAGTGCAGTCACAAAAAATAGCATATGTAGCAAAATTTTATAGAGATGAAACTGGCACTCATCAGGATCGCCCCAGCACAGGTAAGATAAGTTTATTTAGAGTTACCAGCCTCAGAAACCACAAGTTAACAGCTCCCCAGATATGAGCACCTAAATGCTTCTTCACTGAGTATTTCGGTTTGTTTAACACTTTTAACCCTTTGAACTCTAGGCTGTTTTGTTGTGTTTTTTCTCCGTTTTTGTTTTCAGTTCCTCTTTCAGGTCTTATAACACAGTAATTATATCAGACAGACACATGCCCTGATCTCTTTTACTCCAGAAGACATACGGCTGCTCAAAAATATCATCATTTAAAATGTAAAAGGAAGCGGAATTGTTATATTTTCCTGGAACTGATCATGTTTTGGTCAAAATTTTACCAAGTGCCTGTTTTTTATTTTTATTTTTTTACTTATTTTTGAATGTATAGACTTTAAATATATTCACACCTAAGATATATTTTCAAAAATGTTTATACTAGAGTGTTTATGAGTTAAAAGCATAAGGATATTGATGATTTGAGTTCATTATATGGCTTATTAATTATTACTTTGATAAAATACATGGAGAAACCGCATCAGGAGGAGTTATTTATTTATCTTGATAATCAATAATCACACCTCTAGGATACATGTAGATATTAAAAATCTGACACTCAGAGCAGCCTATACCTTTCAGTATTTAATCAGAACACACAAAGATAACTAGATACAAAAATATAAACTTTAAAAGTAAAAATGTGCGAGTAAAATAATAAAAAACTATATAAAGTGGTGCGCACACCATACCTATAGCTTTAGTTTGAGTAAAGCAGGTAGTTTAGTCACACTGTTTTTTCTGTGGACACTTTTGAGTCTTTATTTACTGATATTATTTGGTTTGAAACATCATATAAATATGTTTGAAGCACTAAAGGTAAATTATATTGGTTGGGGAAGGACATTTTTCACTATTTTAGGTGTTTTTTTTTCTCAATGGGTTTCTTGTAGATTTAGCTTTACTGCACTGGGATGTGATCACTATTTTTAGAAAGAGTAAGCTCCGCCCTTTCTAACCATATATGGATTATGTTGATGTGTGAAGGGATTCCTGAGTAATTAAACTGAAAACACAAGGTGAGATTTTGGATGGAAAATCCCTCTGTAGGGTTTTAAGGGTTAAGTTACTACATGATTCCTTATAAATATAAATCCTATATCTATTTCTATTTGTACATAAGAGTTTAAAACAGTAATAAAACAGCCTGTTTATTTTTTTAAAGGGATAAAGAAGGGATGAAAAAATGAGCCAATTAAAATAAATTTCTGTTTGGCTCATAAACCCATCAATCAAAATCCAGCTGACTACAGGGGGCGGGGCCAAGTAAAAAGAAACTGCTAAACTGTGGAACATCAGCCCTTTAAGTGTCTGTGATATAGTCCTCCCTCTGTGTGAGTGTGTGTATGGGTGTGTTAAGTGTGTGTGTGTGGCCACTGGTGCAGATGTGATTTAGAGGCGGTCGGGTCCTCCCTGAGGCCGGTCAATACGCCTGAATTATTTAAACCCTCTGCTCAGTTAATTAGATATTTAATTGACTGGCTGTAGACGGATGAAGGCGTCCCACGCTCACATAAATTCATGTAAATGGGACGGAAACTTGACCCCCGTGGGCGTAGACTTAGCGACATCACTCTAGAGGTCAGAGTTCAGACGGACGGGTCGGCCCACTGAGCCGCTGATTTACTGCTGGAGTTCTGGTATCTACAGAAGCTCTGAAAAAACACCTGAACCTGAAATACCTGTGAATAGCAGCGTTATAATGCATAATATCTCCTCCTGCACTGTTTAACTTTACCGAGCTAACATAGTGTGTGCTAGGAGTATGGCATCATGCTATTATACCTGTTTTTACACAAGCTAGAACAGGTCTATGTTTTATACAAAATATGTTCATAAATTTCTTTACACAAAACCACTCTCACATAAAGATAAAGATCTCACCAAATCTGGTTTTATTGATTTGTGGATATAAAATATGTAATTATCAGAGCTGATGATGGAGATTCAGATGGAGTTGAACAGATTCATTCTGCTGCTGAGTTCAGAGTTTATATCACTGTTTTAATTTAAATTTAATTTTAAACTTAACCAGGGTAAGGGCTGGGCTGAACGTTGTGGCACTCAGGTTTAGTTTCACTCTTATTCAATTGATTTGCTGATTAAAATAACACTTAATGAGCAGAGCTTTTCAGATAGAGTTGAACAGATTAATCCTGATTCTGTGTTTAGATTTTACATTTTTAAAGACCATGGTACTCCCACCACCATGCTTAACTGTAGGCATGACACACTTATCTTTTTACTCCTCACCTGATTGCTGCCACACATGCTTAAGACCATCTTAATTAATAATTAATCTTGGTCTCATCAGACCATATGCCATGGTTCCAGTAATCTATGTTTGTTGTTGACATGTCTTCAGCAAACTGTTTGCGGGCTTTCTTGTGTACAGACTTCAGAAGAGGCTACCTTCTGGGGTGAAAGCCATGCAGACCAATTTGATGTAGTGTGCTGCGTATGGGCCGAGCACTGACAGGCTGACCCCCCACCTCTTCACTCCTGCGCCTGTCTTTCAAAGACAGCATTTGGACGTGACGCTGAGCGACACTCAGCTTCTTTGGACGACCAACGTGAGGTCTGTTCTGATTGGACCCTGCACTTTTAAAATGCTCTATGATCTTGTCTGCTGTGCTGCAACTCAGTTCAAGGTGTTGGCAATCTTCTTGTAGTGCAACAATTCTTCTTTTAAGATCCTTTTAAGAGAGTTCTTTGCCATGAGCTGCCATGTTGGAACTTTCAGTGACCAGTATGAGCGAGTGTGACCAGTCAGAGAGAGGAAGCACAAGTTATATATATAGGTGTTTCTAATAAAGTGGCCGAGACAAGACAAGACAAGACAGGTACCCACAGTGAACCCACAACCTTATCAATGGTTTTCAAAGCCACCAAATTTGGGCATTGGACCGTTACTGGTTTTGTTGACTGTGTGTGAACAGCGTCCTATTCTTATTCTCATCCAGACACAATCGCTCCATCTCTCCGTCAAAGCCCGCGGAGGTGTTTGTCATCTCTCTCTCTCTCTCTCTCTCTCTGCATAAACAGCCCTCCCTCGCTCATCCTCCTCCTCTTTCTTTTCTTCTTCTGTATCTCAACCTGCTTCAATGGACTTTCATGACAACTCATTTCATGAAAGGTCTCTCTCTCTCTCTCTCTTTATCTCTTTTTCTCTCTCTCTCTCCTCTGCTTTGTCCTTTTCTCGTTCACCCCCCCCCCCCTCCCGCACCACTCTCCCCAGGTAAAATATTGATGGATTTTTTATGAATCGCTATGAAAAATTCATTCACATTCAGAAATGAAAAAGCGTAAACATCCCGCATCTGCCTATTTCTCTTGCATTCGTTATCCGTTTACATCCCCTCCCTCTCTCTTCTCTCTCTCTCTTTCTCATTTCTCACCTGGACGGAGGGAACACTCTTCTGTCTCATTTTCTCCTGCTCGGCCTAATTGCTTAATTTGAAGCGCTTTCTCGTCAATTAAAATGCTGTCAGAGGCAGACGGATGGGGGATGGATCAGCGGGCCGATCAATAGCTCTGATCGATGGCGGGATGGATCGATAAGTGAATAGGCAGAGTGGCTGAGGAGGAAAAAGGAAATGAGGGGAGAAGAGAGCTCGCAAAAAAAAAAAAAAAAGAACAACAAGAACTAATTGAACAGGCTGTCCGGCTACGAAATCTGTCAGCATAACTCCTCCAACTCCGGCCCTTTAACACTTTATAATATAAAATAAACGACTCCTCTTAAAAATGATTTTTGATTTTACCCAATGTAAAACCTCTGGAATATAATCAAGAGGAAGATGGATGATCACAAGCCATCAAACCACCAAACTGAACTGCTTGGTTTTTTGCACCAGGAGTAAAGCAGCATAAAGTTATCCAAAAGCAGTGTGTAAGACTGGTGGAGGAGAACATGATGCCAAGATGCATGAAAAAAACTGTGATTAAAAACCAGGGTTATTCCACCAAATATTGATTTCTGGACTCTTACTCTTGAATATGAATATGAACTTGTGTTCTCTGCATTATTTAAACATTTAGAGACCACTTCAGTTTCTGAATCAATTTCTCTGATTCTTCTATAGGTTTATGTTTGAGTAAAATGAACATTGCTGTTTTATTCTATAAACTACAGACAACATTTCTCACAAATTCCAAATAAAAATATTCTCATTTAGAGCATTTATTTACAGAAAATGAGAAATGACTGAAATAACAAAAGAAAGATGCAGAGCTTTCAGAGCTCAAATAATGCAAAGAAAACAAGTTCATATTCATAAAGTTTTAAGAGTTCAGAAATCAATATTTTATGAAATAACCCTGGTTTTTAATCACAGTTTTTGTTTCATGCATCTTGGCATCATGTTCTCCTCCACCAGTCTTACACACTGCTTTTGGATAACTTTATGCTGCTTTACTCCTGGTGCAAAAATTCAAGCAGTTCAGTTTGGTGGTTTGATGGTTTGTGATCATCCATCTTCCTCTTGATTATATTCCAGAGGTTTTCAATTTGGTAAAATCAAAGAAACTCGTCATTTTTAAGCAGTCTCATTTTTCCCGAAAGATTTATGTGATAAATACATGTAATTAATGCATTATTACAATAGCAATATTGATGTGTCTCATGTATGACCTTTGAGACTTGCTGTTGGTCTTAAAACAAACACACACACACACATAAACACACACACTTCAAATAATCCCTACGATCTGATAAATCTTGGTAATCTCTACCCATAATGCTCTAATACGATCATCAGTTATTGGTCCATGGCCCAGGGTCATCCTCAACCCTGTGAAGGCTCATATCTGCTAATGGAGATACTTAAGAGCAGCAGCAGAAACAGACAGTCTGGAATAAGAGCCATAAAAGCCGTGTTTGTGTTTAAAGTGAGGATAGAAACCATAAAATCAACAAAGCCCAGGAAGAGCTAATCAGCAGCAGTTCACCAACAAACCCCCCCCCCCACATCACCCCCATCACTCCCATCACTGATAACAAATCAATGAAGCACTTCTCCAGATATTCCACCACTACAGAGAGAGAGAGAGAGAGAGAGAGAGAGAGACAGAGAGACAGAGAGAGACAGAGAGAGAGAGAGAGACAGAGAGACAGACAGAGAGAGAGAGAGAGAGGCAGACAGAGAGAGAGACAGAGAGAGAGACAGACAGAGAGAGAGAGAGAGAACAACAGACAGACAGAGACAGAACAGACAGACAGAGAGACAGAACAACAGACAGAGAGAGAGACAGAGAGAGACAGAACAACAGACAGAGAGAGAGACAGACAGAAGGACAGACAGAGAGAGAGAGACAGACAGACAGAGAGAGACAGAACAACAGACAGACAGACAGACAGAGATACAACAACAGACAGACAGAGAGAGTGAGAGACAGTCTGAACAACAGACAGACAGAGAGAGAGACAGAACAACAGACAGACAGAAAGAGAGACAGAACAATAGACAGACAGACAGAGAGTGAGAGACAGACAGAACGACAGAAAGAGAGAGAGAGAGAGAGAGAGAGACAGAATGACAGACAGAGAGAGAGAAAGAGAGAGACAGACAGAATGACAGACAGAGAGAGAGACAGAACAACAGACAGACAGAGAGAGACAGAACAACAGACAGACAGACAGACAGAGACAGAACAACAGACAGACAGAGAGAGACAGAACAACAGACAGACAGACAGAAAGAGAGACAGAACAATAGACAGACAGACAGAGAGAGAGTGAGAGACAGACAGAACGACAGACAGAGAGAAAGAGAGAGAGAGAATGACAGACAGACAGAGAGAGAGAAAGAGAGAGACAGACAGAATGACAGACAGAGAGTGAGACAGAACAACAGACAGACAGAGAGAGACAGAACAACAGACAGACAGAGAGAGACAGAACAACAGACAGACAGACAGACAGAGACAGAACAACAGACAGACAGACAGACAGAGAGTGAGAGACAGACAGAACAACAGACAGACAGACAGACAGAAAGAGAGAGACAGACAGACAACAGACAGAGAGAGAGACAGAATGTCAGACAGAGAAAGAAAAAGAAAGAGAGAGACAGACAGAATGACAGACATACAGAGAGAGAGAGAGAGAGAGAGAGTAAAAGACTGTGTAGACTGCACTATACTAATTCTATCAATGGTAGAAGTAAACAGGAGTTATAGCAGCTTTAAAAACTCTAAAATAATATATGAACAATAAAGCAACATACAGGTGCATCTAAAAAAAATAGAATATCATTGAAAAGTTGTATTAACTTTATTTCAGTAATTCAATGTGAAATTTATATATTATATAAATGTATTGCACACAGAGTGATCTGATTCTGATTTTAAGTGTTTATTTCTTTTATTGTTGATGATTATGAAGCTTTCAGCCAAAAAAAAAAATATCAGTGTCTCTGAAAATTAGAATGTTATATAAGACCAATTGGTACTTTTGGCAGTGCGTGCAGTGTGCCTGCTGGTCCTGCTGGAAAATGAAATCTGCATCTCTTGACTTGGTACAATACAGTGGACCAACACCAGCAGATGTGTTTATATATAAATTCAAACCCATATTATGGCAAGAACTACTCAACTAAGTAAAGAAAAAAACGACTTTAGGAAATGAAGGTCAGTCAATCCGAAACACTTCACGTACTTTGAAAGTATCCTCAAGTGCAGTCACCTCACCGCAAAGACCATCAAAATGATGGAATTGGCCCTCATCAGGGCCGCCTCAGGAAAGGATAGAAGAGCAAGAGTTTCCTCTATTGTACAGGATACGTTTATTAGACTTTCCAGTCACAGAATTTGCAAGTTGACAGCTTATCCCCAGATAAGAGTATTTAAATACTTCTTCACAGAGTATTTTGGTTTGTTTAACACTTTTTTTAAGTTACTACATGATTCCTTATGTGTTCCTTCACAGTCTTTTATGGGTTGAAAGCAATATTATTTTTTCTCTTCCAGTTAAAATAAAGCATGTATTCAGTGTTTGTTTTGTCTGCACGGCCGTTATAAAGCGGCAGCAGTCGATAACACTTTCACACATTAAAGCTTAATTTAATCAGGAGGAGCTGGAGTTTAAACCACAGTGGAGGATGAAGAGTCCAGGAGGGAGCAAAGATCAGGAGGTCAAGCCCACAACAGATCACAGTGTGTGTGTGTGTGTGTGTGTGTGTGTGTGTGTTTTAAAGAGAGATTGTCTCCATGTATGCAGTGCTTCAAGTGGGTCAATCACACAAGACCAGACTCCCATCTCTATGAACAGGAAGTCACCGAAAATGCTCAAAACTGAAGGTCAGATTACAGTTTATGTGACTGATTTTGGACCAATAAGACGTTATAAATAAACAGGCTGATTATTGGTCGAAAATGTACACTCAGAACAAAAGAGGCTTGACGAACATCCCAATTAAAGGAGAATTCTGGTGTAAAATGGACTTTTGTTGTAGTAAAACATGATAAAAAGTTCTTACCTTTGATGAATAGAACACCTCCGTTCTCCCACAGCGTTCAGAGATCCAGAAATTTTAACAGTTTGTCAAAACACCCTTCAGACTGGGTGATTCGGGGCATAATTTACCCTGATAAATCACTTTTTACACCGTTATCCAGCTCAATGTAGCTCCACACCTCCTTAATAGAATCCGGAGAGTCCTGACATTTAAAACGAGGCATTAATAACTTAAAAAGTGCACGAGAACCTTATTAAAAAATACAGTTTACATCCTATAATGCTAGCTTCAGCTCCGAGCACCGCCATTACTGTACTGATAGTAACATAGACATATATATGCATAGACTTCGCATAGCGTAGCAGCCAGCGCCAAGAGGCAGGCTACGTGGAGTCTATGTATATATATATATGTCTATGTTATTTTCAGTTCAGTGATGGCAGCACTCGAATGGGTGTTTGGACAATCTTTTAAAATTTCTGGATCTCGGAACGCTGTGGGAGAACAGAGGTGTGCTATTCATCAAAGCTAAATTTAAATTATTGTCATGCTCTAGCTGATGTATAACCATATCATGGCTTGATGTGAAGTTTGGGTTTTAGGCGATGTTCATGTCACATTTTATTATGTTGGATAATTGGCTGGCATGTAATTTCAGTTTGCCTGACCAGCTTACAGTCATTGAGGGGAAGTTGGATTTCCAAATGTATCTGAGGATTCTATATGATGATGTGAGAGTGTTTGTACAGAGTGTCAGTTAAACTCTGGAGAAGTTGGGTAATGCAACAGGACAATGACCCAAAGAAATAAATGGCTTAAGAACATCAAAATCTGATTATTGAACCCATTAGTTCATGTAAACACACTGATTGGATTAATGACTGTAGACACTGATGTAGTGCAATAATGAGTCAATTACTAATTATAGGGGGAGCCCCAGAGCAAAAATATCACTTTTTGAGCATTATCCTGTTGAAAACTTTAAACTTTTTTCTATAATTAATATATTTGTTAAATACAGGGAAAATGAAGTACATGATACATGCTTTAACAGCACATATACAGCAAATAGAGATCCACAGAAAACCACAGGAGTTTTCCATGATCTGGGAATGTTGTATCCGGTATGAATGCTGTGGAACAGAGGACAGTGGAGGGGATGGGCTTCTCCTAATCTTCCTCCAGACTTCATTAGACTAATCCATCCACCAATACTAACACTGTTAGTGCAGGGAGGTGAGAGCAGCGCTGATAAATGAAAGAGTGACTTATTAGATCATCATCTCCCTCCATCTCTATCACACTCTCACACACACACACACACCTGCTTGTTTTTCTACAATGTCAGGACGTAGGGTCACATGTAGGTACTGTAGCTATAATACATTGGTGTAAAAAAGTATTAAAAAGTATTAATCACACTTTTTGAAAATCTGAGTTCAATTTCACTACTAACCTCAACCAAGGCTGATTACTGCCAGACCTGTAGAATCATCAAGAAATCCCTTAAATATATAATAGAATCTGTCTGACAACATGAAGCAGATAAAAGATCTCATTTAAAAAGCAGCACATTATTATTATTATACCCAGATCTGAAGAAATTCAACAACAGATGATAAAAAACAAAGTTATTGATCATCTATCAGTCTGGAAAAGGTTATAAAGTCATTTCTAAAGCTTTGGGACTCCAGAGAACCACAGCGATTCACTATTATTTACTAATGCAGAAAACATGGAACACTGGTGAACCTTCCCAGGAGTGACCAGCTGACCGAAATTACTCCAAAGGGGCATGAAGAACTCATCCAGGAGATCCCAAAAGAACCCAGAACAACATTTAAAGAACTGCAGGATCTCCCCAGATTTATCATTCATCCAGTAAAAAGTTAAAATTAACATATTTACATTGTTCATTCCGAGAGCCATCAGACTCTTTAACTCCTCCCATCGGGGACGGGATGCTGCTGACGACTGAGTTTAATCCAGGCACACCACTTGGACATTATTCAACAACTTAATTATTTATATTAACACTTCCCCAACCTCACTTACATTTAAGTATACCTTACTCATGATTGGGTATTCACATTTTCACATTCTCTTTTTAGAACTGTCTTGTAACGTATGCATACTTATATTATATTATATATCATGACATCAGTCACTTTCGTAATCGATGTCATCGCACTTTACTCTGTTAATTATTTAATTATTTATGACCGTTAGCAACATCTACTGCACTGCTCCGTTTACAGATAGATCCTTACCTTGTATAGTTAGGTTTTTTTTTTTTTATATAGCCTTATATATTTTCTATTCTTCTGTGTTTTGATTTGTCTGAGTATGTTTCTTATTGTATTGTGTTGTTGCTGCTGGATGCCTAAATTTCCTTCGGGATAAATAAAGTATCTATCTATCTATCTATCTATCTATCTATCTATCTATCTATCTATCTATCTATCTATCTATCTATCTATCTATCTATCTATCTATCTATCTATCTATCTATCTATCTATCCATCCATCTTGTTCTGTATGTAAAACGCATTGATTTACAATGGGGCATATATGCAGCTGAAACACTAGGGAGCAGCCTAGTGCAAAATCCCAAATTACATTATCAACATTAACATTTTAATATTTTACCATTATAGACATCACTTTTAGAAAAATGTGTTTTGGGGAAGGGGGGGTACTGTAGGACTCTGTGGGCGTGGCCTAAGCTTTTGTTCTTAATGGTTAAATTTTTTCCCCTTATATTACTTTTACTTTTATACTATAAGTAGTTTTGAATCCCATACTTTTACACTTTTACTGAAAGAGTAAACAGCTTGAGTTGATACTTAAACTTCTACAGAAGTACTTTAAACCCCAGTATTTATATTTCTAAATGTATTATTCACTAATGGAGAAAACATGGAACACTGGTGAACCTTCCCAGGAGTGACCGGCCGACCGAAATTACTCCAAAAGGGCATGAAGAACTCATCCAGGAGATCCCAAAAGAACCCAGAACAACATTTTAAGAACTGCAGCTCTCACTCGCCTCCGTTAAGGTCAGTGTTAATGATTCAATAATAAGAAAGAGACTGGGTGAAAATGTCTCCATGGAAGAATTCGAAGATAAAAATCACTTCTGACCTAAAAGAAACACAACCACCCATCTCACATTTACCCACTAACATCTTGATGATCCCCAAAACTTTGAATAAAAATGTCTGGCATAAAACTAACACATAATTTCAGAACAAGAACACCATACTGAATGTAGTAAAACATGGTGGTGGTAGTGTGTGTGTGTGTGTGTGATGATGATGGTCTGGAGCTGCTGGACTTTAACTTGCTGTAATAGATGGAAGCAGGAATTCTGCTGTTTACCAAAAAATCCTGAAGGAGAATATTCAGCCATCTTTTTCATGACCTCAACCTCAGGCATACTTGAGTTTTATCTTGCCAAAGGTTTTAATATAATTTTATATCAATTTTTTCCCATTTTCTCCCCAATTTACACGGGCAATTACCCAACCCACTCACTAGGACTCCCCCTATCACTGCCTCCTCCGATACATGTGAAGTCAGCCACCGCTTCTTTTCCAGCTGCTGCTGATGCAGCATCACAGCGCACTTGGAGGACAGCGCAGTGACTCGGTTCTGATACATCAGCTCACAGACGCCCTGTGCTGCAGACATCACCCTAGGAGTGATGTGGGGAGAGAGCGCCATCTACCCACCTGGAGGGAGCAGGGCCAAATGTGCTCTCTCTGAGCGCCAGCAGCTTGATGGCAAAGCTGCATGAGCTTGCCAAAGGTTTTAGACAAAAATATCAAATCTGCAATAAAAAATTATTAAACTAAAGATTAAATACATATAGAAGCAAAATCATAAATAAATCTTACATTGAATCCACAGAAAATCCACAAAAACACAACAATGAAAGCACACAATTTGCAGAATACAATTTTTACTTTTGAGTTTTACTTTTGATTTAATTTTTTTAATGTAAAAAATGCAGATTAAATACATATCGAAGCAAATAAATAAATAAATAAATAAATAAATAAATACATAAAATCCACAAAAATCTACAGAAAATCCACAACAAGACAAAAATGAAAGCAAAGAATTAGCAACATTTTTTTTTTCTGTTTGATTCTCCAAATTTTGATTGCTGATTTATTTTTTTGTGTAAAACTTTTGGAACAAAAGTGCATTTTTACTGTACAGTATATATAGACAGATGAGTGACAGATTTCCACTGGGGCAATTGCCCCTGTGGCTCCACCCCTAGTACTGCCAGTGGAGAAAAATGTTATAAAAGGTGCCTAAATTTTTGTATGGGACTGTATTTGCACTGTACAGTATTGTATATTTATTTTTTTTATGAAGAAACTGTATTTAGGAACTGTCCAAGAAATTGGTTTCTACATACAGATTCATTGCTTTGAGAATTTGATTGCATTCAGCAACAAAGAGCATCATTAGCCCCGCTTTTTAAAATGACAGAAAAGTGTTGGAACATGGTGTGAATAAGGAAATAGGTACCACTTTAAAATAAGACTACCCTTATAAAGGGTTTATAAATGGTTTATAAATTAGATTATTAATCATTATTGATAAGGTTGACTTAAATGCTAAGCAGTTTGATGCAAAGCATCAATTAATAATTCATTTATAAGTCATTTATAGTCGTTTATAGTAAATAATTAAACATAATATATATAAAAATATATCAATTTACAGGTTTATTACATGCTGATTAATGGAAAACACAAAGTAAGATCAGTATCTAGAAAGTTATGAGGTTTGACGGTTTAGGTTTGATGTATTGTACATATAGTGTCTCCCATTCTTTTATTAGTGTGATTGCAGTAGGGTACCATAGCAACACCTTAGCAACCACCTAGCAACCACTTAGCAACACCGTAGCAACCACCCCGCATACCAAAGCAACACCTTAGCAACCACCTAGCAACACCTTAGCAACCACTTAGCAACACCATAGCAACTACCCCGGATAACATAGAAACACCTTAGCAACCACATAGCAACACCTTAACAATCACTTAGCAACACCATAGCAACCACTCCGGATACCATAGCAACACCTTAGCAACCACATAGCAACACCCTAGCAACCACCTAGTAACCACTTAGCAACATCATAGCAACCACCCCGGATACCATAGCAACACCTTAGCAACCAGCTAGTAACACCTTAGAAACCACCTAGCAACACCTTAGCAACCACCTAGCAACACCCTAGCAACCACTTAGCAACATCATAGCAACCACCCCGGATACCATAGCAACACCTTAGCAAACAGCTAGCAACACCTTAGAAACCACCTAGCAACACATTAGCAACCATCTAGCAACCACCTAGCAACACCTTAGCAACCACCCAGCCACCACTTAGCAACACCATAGCAACCACCACAGATACCAGCCAGCACTGCAATCACACTCTCAGTTTCTGCAGGAACTGCAATCAAGTATTATATATCTATTTTCTGTATTTGCTGTAATTTTGGAAGAATGGTATCGTAATTTCAGTTCTCTGTTCAGTTCATGTTCTGTACATATGCAGTATTAACAATAAAACTACTTGACTTGACTATTAATCATTAATAAACTCCTCTATAAACCATTTAAAACCCTTTATAAAGGTACTCTTATTTTAAAGTGGTACAGGGAAATAATACCTGGCCCCTCTATGAATATTCTGACTAAATACTCTGTTAAATCTCAGTAAAAATGAGCAGTAAAAGAGTATTTCTGTCCAGAAAATGCCCTAAAACAAGTACAGCCCCCTGTCTCAGCAGGACTCACCTGCAGAAGGTTGGCGAGTGGCAGCGTTCTGCAGTCTAATCTGGTTTGTCTCAGTGTAATCGCGTCAATGTCATTTTCAATCAGACGGCTACAACGAGTGCCAAATAACTCGAGCTGTGATTGGACCACCCCCGGGATCCGGTACCGGAGGGGATTTGTCTTTAAAATGACCCCCAGACAAACACCCCTCTCAAACTCTCTCTCTCTCTATCTCTCTATCTCTCTTTCTATCTGGCTCGCCCACAGTTTCCTCCTCTATTCCATCTTCCTTTTTTTTTGTCTCTCAGCAGCCTGTCAATCACGCTGGACTTTCTGTGATTTGTCTTTTATTGAGAAGCTATCGATTCTTCTCTTTCTCTTTTTTCTTTCTCTCTGTGTGTGAGAAAAAGAAACATGTGGACGACTCAGACGCAAGCACAAGGCCACCACAGCTGTGTGTATATATTGTGTGTGTGTGTGTGTGTGTGTGTGTGTGTGTGTTTTGCATTTCAGAAAGTGTTTCCTCAGACTGTATTTGATGGCAGACACTGGTTCACATTAAAGAGGAAGAGCTCTGCTGGATCTATACACTCAAACCTCACCGGCAGCTCAGGACATGTGACGGAATAGAGAATACAGGAATACGGAAGTTTTTGAGTTTTTATGAGTCAGATCAATACAATTCAGATCAATTCCAACTTTCTTATCCCTTGTGTGGTGTTCATATTTTTGTTACTCGTTTACTTTGTTACTTGTATTTAATTCAGCAAAATTAAGCAATTCTACATTAAAATGCTTTACACATGCTTGCTTCACCTAAATTGCAAGCAATATAAACAGCTTACATGGTTAATATTTGCCCTTTACCTTTCTTATGTTACATTTCTTTCAAAAAGTGCTACTCTTTTTTTATTAGTTTTTTTTAATAAAATGTAAAAGAAAATGAATTAAACTCAAGATATGAGTAGAAAATTAGTTTAGTTTCAAATTTACAAATGAAGCAATGTTTATTAGCCCTTGGCCAAACATACTGTATGTAATATAAATGTGTAAGGGGGCGGGGGGGATGTACAGTGTGTGTTTATCGAAAATGTGTTTTGATATATGTTTTTCACAAAAAATGAGCCAATGCCAATGAGTTTGAGTTAGAAAAAATATTTTTTTGTATCATTTGATGAAAAATTAAAACGGGTCCCACAGACCCGAACACCACTCAAGGGTTAAGTAGAAATGTGGGCTATCTATACTTTACTTGAGTAATTATTTTACATTTTCACTGAATTATCTGAACTTTCTACTCTTAACATGTTAAAAATAGTTTCATTATTCAGCTCGTTTTTATTCCAGCTTCTCGTCGTTAAAAAAAAAAAAAAACATTAACACTTTCTATGAATGTCATCTTTATAAGACTCTATAAACATACTCATAACACATTATAATGCATTCATAAGGCATTATAAACGTGGCTATACATATTTATGAAACTCTATAATTCATCATAGCCATGTTTATTATGCGTCATGAACTGTGATTATAATGCATTAATAGCTGTGTTTATAACATGTTATACATCAATACCAAGAATCTCAGTCCAGTGACTAAAAAGCTTCCAACTTATAAACACACCCTCAATAATCCTATAAATATATATTTCAACCACTGATAAATTATTCTTGTCTTGAACATAATATTAGTTAAAGTCAGTTATAATGTATTATAACAGGTCTTATGCACTCTAAGTAAAGTGCCAGACTTTCACTGTGGGACAAGATTATTAATGATATATATATATATATATATATATATATATATATATATATATATATATATATATATATATACTATTTTAACATATGTATTATAAGCACAGCTTATAATGTATTAGGATCACAAGTCATAATGCTTAATAAACATGTCTATAATGGGTTATTTATCATTTTTATAAATATTTATAGCCACGTTTATAATGCCTTATGATTGCATTATAATATGTTATGAATGTGGTTATAGAGTCTAATTTTAACATTATAGTCATTATAGCTTTTAGAAAAATGTGTTTGGGGGGGGGGGTAGTGCACTATAGGACGCTGTGGGCGTGGCCTAAGCTTTTGTTCTTAAAGACTTTATTTTTTTTTTACATTACTTTTACTTTTATACTTTAAAACCAGTACTCTTTTAAACACTTTTACTAAAAGAGTAAAAAGCTTGAGTTTATACTTCTCCAACTTCTACAGAAGTATTTTAAAATCTACTATATATATATGTCTAAATTTATTTTCTCCTCCGATACATGTGAAGTCAGACTCCGCCTCATTTTAAACTGCTGCTGCTGATGCTTTAGCATTACCGAGTAGCATCACAACGCTAACACTCGGAGGAAAGCAGCGCAGTGACTGGGTTCTGATACATCAGCTCACAGACGCAGCCTTGTGCTGATCCACATCAACCTAGGAGTGATGAGGGGAAAGAGAAGAGCGCCATCTACTGTACTGTACCCACCCAGAGAGAGAGCAAGGCCAATTGTGCTTTCTCAGGGCCCTGGCAGCTGATGGCAAGCTGCATGACTGGGATTCATACCGACAATCTCTGTTTATATTAACCTTTTTACAATGATTAATAAAGGTGAAGAAATGTACTCCTAAATACTTTCTAAATGTACTTCACAGCAGGTTTACTACCCTATTCATTTGATAAGCGCCTCCACCTGGACTAAAGAGTCTATAACTGTAAACTTCAAATAGTCAAATTGGGAGTTGGAGTTCCATACGGACATGAGGCATTTGGTGTAAATCTACAGTATATGACAGTATATAGGTTTTATGGCACTTTGGAGGTTATGTTTTTTTTCTATATATTTTTGTAAAGTTTGCCTTTGAATAAAATGTTTAAGTCATGGAAAGTACTCAGATTATGTTACTTACTTAATATAGTATTCCATCAGCTTATTGTAAACTAAATAAGCATTTAAATACAAAACAATACAATTACAATACAATCCTGTAAATACTTAGACAGCAGTTGAGTTAGACAGGCAATTGATTCACACACTTACCATAAACATGACAAACCTTTAATACTCATTCGGTATTACATCCTGATTTCCCATCAGTATTTCACCATATCTAAAAAACAAAACCAAAACTAAAACTTTACAAAACTTAAACTGAAACTAAAAAGCTGGATAAACGGAGGAATAAATGTCCATCTTGTAACAATTGAAGACACGGTTTGAAAAAGACAATGAGAATATAATTCATTGTTTCAACAAAATTAATCAAAACGTTGAGATTTTTACGATAAAGGGCATATTTGTATTTAATGGTGTTTTTAAGAATGTTTGGTCATACAGACAAGTCTAGGCATGTGTTCTGTTTTAAAATAATTTCTAAAAACTGTGTAGATGTAATGCCAGTTACCAGGACAGTTATTTTATTTTTTTTGTGGGTACCACTTTAAAATAAGACTACCTTTATAAAGGGTTTATAAATGGTTTACAATTAGTTTATTAATGGTTACTAATAAGGTTGTAAATGCCTTAAAATCATTATAGTCAGTTATAACACATGTGTTATAACCCTTTATAAAGATCTTTTTACTCAAGTAAAAGTAACCTAAAACCAAGAAAGTGACCTAGAACCAGCCTATACTGTAGTTTTACATCAAATACCAAACTCATGTCCATGTGGAGTTTGAGTGTTTGAAGTTTACAGTGACGGACTCTTTAGTCCAGGTGGAGGCGCTAATCAAATGAATAGGGTATTAAACCTGCTGTAAAGAATATTTAGCAAGTATTTAGGAGTATTTTATCCACTTCAGTAACACTGAAGTATTCTGTGAAGTATCATGGTGCATACACTTGGCGGTTTGTCATTTTTTCATCCCTCCTTCCACCTTTTCTTCTCTCTTTTTGACAAGAGCACAATGGGTTCCACTTTTTTGAGTATTTTGAGTATTCAAAATGGGGTTCCTCCCAACAATTATTCCTTTTTAGCCAGTGTCACCTTTATTAATCATTTTAAAACATTGATACATTCATTACTCTGTAGGAAGAAGTATATTGTAGATAGCAGGGTTCAATAAAATACTTCGGTACCACTTTAAATAAGACTACCTTTATAAAGGGTTTATAAATGGTTTACAATTAGTTTATTAATGGTTACTAATTAGGTTGTAAATGCCTTAAAATCATTAATAATCAGTTATAACACATACGTAGAAAGGGCAACAATGACCTGTTGTTTGCCAAATAGTGAATCCACATCTATATTGTGGCCTTTAGCTTAGGCCACACCCAAGCTTAGTCCTAGAGTGCACTAATCCCCCCCTCTTCTCTCCCCAAAACACATTTTTATAAAAGCCATAACGACTATAATGTTCAAATATTAGAATGTTAATGCTTATAATATAATTTGGGATTTTGCACTAGGCCGTTCTCTATAGTGTTTCAGCTGCATATATGCCCCATTGTAAATGAATGTATTTTATTTAGTAGAATGTAAATATATTAAAGTTGAAGCTTAGTTGGACTGGAGTTTGTCTGGTGTGCAGGTGTGATAGATCACAGTATAAACCAACAGGGAGTGTGAATGGTATATTTCTGGTTTATACTTATATACTCTACATCCAACCACCAATCAGATTCACTCTATCTGCATAAAGGAGGGATTTATCTGGATAGGGGTTTTATTGAACGATGAGAAGACTGAGTAAAAGCTGCCCTACTTTAACCCAAAAACAAGGCATTCACGTGCCGACTACGTGAGACTGTTACCCAGTTACATGGTAACCTGAATGTGTGTGTGTGTGTGTTGTGGTGAACGTGATTTCTTCATATCCTGATAATGATGATTCATCTCCTGCCACAGGTCTTCAGTAAAAGACTGTGGCTTTGAGCCAGATTTGCTCCAGTCGGCACTATTGGTTCCTCAATCGTCTTCAAACACCAGACCTTTTCACACCACATCTGAGACTGTGTTTTCCTGACTGACCCAGACAGAACCAGCCGCTGCCCAAAGCTCGGGATACGGATTCAGTGTGTAAAGGGTAAAGAGCACAAGCCTGAGCTGAAACCCTGTATCTCCAATCCTGTGTCTCCGAACCATTATTTAACAATAGCTGATAGAACCACATAAAGAAGATTACTGTACTCATGACCATAATAAACATCTACTGTTGCACAGCCTAATTAAGAGTCATTTTCAGGAAACATAGGACAATATTTTACTGTAAAAGTGTTTGAATCTAGGCCAAATTCTGGCCCAACACTGCTGAGTATAATATAGAAATCTGCCCAAGCTACTTGTGCAATCTCTCTGGTTGCCAATCATACTATAGGAAATGGCCCAAGCTACCTGTGCCAACACTCTGATTGAAGAGTATACTGTAAGAACTGGTCCACGCTGCTTTTGGTAACACTCCAGTTGCGTAGTATAATATAGGAAATGGACCAATATACAGTCATATGAAAAAGTTTGGGCACCCCTATTAATCTTAATCATTTTCAGTTCTAAATAGTTGGGTGTTTGCAACAGCCATTTCAGTTTGATAAATCTAATAACTGATGGACACAGTAATATTTCAGGATTGAAATGAGGTTTACTGTACTAACAGAAAATGTGCAATATGCATTAAACCACAATTTGACCGGTGCAAAAGTATGGGCACCCTTATCATTTTATTGATTTGAAAACTCCTAACTACTTTTTACTGACTTACTGAAGCACAAAATTGGTTTGGTAACCTCATTGAGCCTCACTGTGTCCATCAGTTATTAGATATATCAAACTGAAATGGCTGTTGCAAACACCCAAATATTTAGAACTAAAAATGATTAAGAGTAATAGGGGTGCCCAAACTTTTTCATATGACTGTACTGGCGCCAACACCCCAGTTCCAGAGTATAATATAGAAATCGTCCAAGGCTACTTGTGCAAACACCAGAGTTGCTTAGTGTAATTTTGGAATCAGCCCAAGCTACTTTTGCCAACTCCCAAATTGCTAAGTATATAGGAATTGGCCAAACCTACTTGTGCACACTCCTTGGATGCCAAGTATACTACAGGAATTGGCCAAAGCTACTTTTACAAACACCCCGATTCCTGAGTATAATATAGGAATCAGTCAAAGCTACTTGTGCAAATACCCGAGTTGCTGAGTATAATATAAGTATCTGCCCAATCTACTTGTGCAATTTCCCTGGTTGCCAAGTATACTATAGGAATTGGCCAAAGCTAATTGTGCCAACACTCCGATTGTAGAGTATAATATAGGAATCGGCCCAAGCTAGTTGTGCCAAGACCTTGGTTGCCAAATGTAATAAAAGAATCAGCCCAATCTACTTGTGCAATCTCCCTGGTTGCCAAGTATACTATAGGAATCTGCTCAAGCTAATTGTGCAAACACTCTGATTGCCGTGTAAAATATAGGAATCAGCCCAAGCTACTTGTGCAAATACTCAAGTTGCTAAGTATGATATAAGAATCGGCCAAAGCTTCTTGTAAATAATACCCAGTTGCTGAGTATAATATGGGAATTGGCCAAAGCCACTTGTACAAACATCCCAGTTACTGGGCAAAACATAGGAATCTGCCAAAGCTACTTATGCCAATACTCCAGTTGCTGAGTATAATATAACAATTGGCCAAAGTTCCTTGTGCCAACACCCCGGTTGTCAAGTGTAATATAGAAATCGGCCAAGCTACTTATGTGAACACCCCTTTTGCAGAGTATACTGTAGGAATAGTTCCATGCTGCTTTTGGCAATACTCTGATTGTAGGATACAATATAGGAATCGGCCCAAGCTAGTTGTGCCAACACATTGGTTGGCATGTGTAATATAAGAATCAGCCCAATCTACTTGTGCTATTTTCCTGGTTGCCAAGTATACTATAGGAATCCGCTCAAGCTGATTGCGCAAACACTCTGATTGCAGTGTAAAATATAGGAATCGGCCCAATCCACTTGAACAAACACCCCAGTTGCTGAGTATAATATAGGAATCAGCCAAAGCTACATGTGCCAACAGCCCAGTTGCTGAGTATAATATGAAAATCAGCTCCAGTGGCTTGTAACAACACCCCAGTTGTGGAGTATAATGGGCACAGATACCGGTTCCCAAGTATGTATAATATAATTCAAATTCTGATGAACTAATGCTTTGTTCACATCTACTGATCATTAGTTAAAATATATTAAAGTTATTATGAAGTGTTACCGGTGGTTCCTCTATGGCATCACCCAAATAACTCTTTGTAGCACCTTTATTCTGAAGGCTATAGAGAATAGGTGAGCTCAAGCAGCTGAAGGTGGTGCTCAACACCAACACGGTGGCCGTGGAGCGTATTCTGAAGTATTTGTTGACACGTCCAGGTTACTGCAGGCTTCACATCTCCAGTTTCACTCCCGGCTTGATGTTCCCTCTTTTGTACCATCATACGGCGTATTGTCGAGAGTTTGTAATTCCAAACACACCAGACTGTGTTCCCATTTCTCCTTCACAGGCCTTCCTCTCCCTCACTGTGGGTACTGACGGGTCCTCTCCGCCCTCCTGGGGATGCAGGAAGCTTCAGAACATCCACACAACACACCAAAGCACCAAAGCACCACCATGAATAAAACATCCTGAAACATGGCCCTTCAGCCTGATCGAAAACAGCAGGACTCCCAACACGGAACCGGCGGGCGGATTTGATGTGCGGTGAGAGAACGGACCGGGTATGGGCGGAGAACAGTGAAGGACAGCAGGGCACAGACACAAAGATAACACCGTCAGGTCTGTACTGAGGTTAGGAAGATACAGTAGAGGAGCATCACGACTACCTGAAAGCATGGCAGCATGGCTTCCACTGAGTATTACAGATAATACAGTGTGCTGTGTTTAATACTGTATAAAAGGCCAGGTTACAGCAGACATGAAACCCAATCCGATCCAAACTGACCTCCTTCACCTGCTGATTCATGTCTCTGGTCGTATTAAATATGATTCGGAATCATCAAAAAAAATACGGAATCATTGTGATCCAATAGACAAAATATATGTAGTCTCTGGATGATTGCCACCTACAGGGGTTGGACAATAAAATTGAAACACCTGATTTTAGACCTCAAAAATTGATTGTGGTGATGGACAGTTCTGGTGGAAACAGGAGAGTTGAGGTGCACATTGAATTCTGCCGTGATTTGATCAGCTGTGGTTTTATGTTTTTTGGATACAATCCGGGTTAGCACCCGAACATCCCTTTCAGACAGCTTCCTCTTACAGCGTCCACAGTTAATCCTGTTGGATGTGGTTGGTCCTTCTTGGTGGTATGCTGACATTACCCTGGATACCGTGGCTCTTGATGCATCACAAAGACTTGCTGTCTTGGTCACAGATGCTCCAGCAAGACGTGCACCAACAATTTGTCCTCTTTTGAACTCTGGTATGTCACTCATAATGTTGTGTGCATTGCAATATTTAGAGCAGAACTGTGCTCTTACTCTGCTAATTGAACCTTCACACTCTGCTCTTACTGGTGCAATGTGCAATTAATGAAGATTGAACACCAGGCTGCTCCAATTTAGCCATTAACCCTAAAATCCCACACTAAAATGATGACAGGTGTTTCAGTTTCATTGTCCGATCCCTGTATATGCACTCATCATCAAAATGTGTTGTATTGCAGTGCTATTTGGAAGGAAGATAAAAGTTACTAGGAACAATAAATTATAAAATACTATATTTAGACTGATATGGGTAATATTTATTTATTAAGCTATACATACAGAAGTAGTGCGTAACGAATGTGTAACCCTACCAAATGCCAGGCATCTCAGCATGTAGAAAGTTGTCTATCTTACACCTCACCTGCAGTCTGTTTTAATGCCTTCCATCTGCCCACATCATTTAAACAGCAGCAGAGCTTCTGAATATATCTATATACCACTGATGGGCGTGGTGTTTGCTTGTTTATCTTGGTAACAGAAAACACAGGAGCTCCACTGACTGAATACAACCTAGACAGGCGCCAACAGTCAGACGTTCATTACTATCTTGGCTGTGAATTGCACCCCCCCCCCCCCCCTGACATGAACACAGCCGTTGTTACACACACCTAAACACACAGCATGGCACAAACCCATAGTGCATGTGTTGGACACATCCGAGTACCTGCGCTGTTATAATAGCAATCTGCCAAAGTCAGAGCTCACCTGGCTCTTTGGTTTATTGAACGTTACAGCCAAAACACACCCATGATTAATTACGAAAAATAATAAATGTCTTTTGTGCTGTACTTTACCCGACGTTATGATAGCAAAGACACACCGACACGTTATCAAATTTGTTGCCTATTTTCATTCTGAAAACTTTGAAAAAACACGTAAAAACTAGACAAACAAAAAATTAAATTAAAGGTTTGGAGGAGATGAATTGTTTGATTTGTATTCAGGAAAATATTGATTTTAAAATGTTTAAAAAGTTTAAGAAAGAGACAATTTTAACATTAGCAGATTTACTTCAATATTTTTTTTATATTTTCTACTACAATTACAATCATGTTTTTCAGTAATGTTCCTTATCAAATATGAAATCTTTTTATGTAATGCTTGAATAGAAATCCTCAAGATTTAGACAATTGACAAAAATCCTTCTCCTGTAAAGTTGCTATTTAGGAGATACAGCATATATTCATTAAGGAAACTGAAAGAAAACCTTCTATATTAAGTAAAACAGACAGAATCCAGAATATGACAGAGTTTAGGGAGGAAGGTGACGTTTCAGACGGACGGGAAATCATCTCCCGCCGTGTGCTGGAACCCGTGTCAGTGAGTGGCACTCGGTTAGAAACAGTCAGTGAGGAAATTCAGCTGTTTTTCACATTAAAAGTGAAGGAAAAAAGAGGAAGAGGCATATGTGGCATGTTCACACACAGCGCTGAGCTTTCTGATCTGTTACTGATAGAGAAAAAAATCTGACATTTTAATGTATTAATAGTCTACTCTGTAAGACTTTACACTGAGGAGCCAGAACTAAGTATGTACTTAAGTGCACCTAAATGTACTGTATAAAGTACTTTATATTATAGCTGGCACACTGAAGCACACTCCATACGGGATACTACAGCACAAAAACAGTGCTAAATTAGCACAGCCGATTAAAATAAACGTCTTTAAAGTATACAAATAAAAAAGATTAGTTATGTATACATAACAGAGTCACCTGGAACAGTTTTCTCAGCGTCTTAAAGGAAGGAGTTACTGGAGGTGCTGAACAACAGTTGCTGTTTCCCTTAACTGTTTTAACGTCTTTAATATTTTTGACATTTAGACATATTTTAACTTTTGGTACTTGGTTAAGTAGTTATTACATTATTAAACATGACTACATTTAAATGGTTATTTTTTTTATGAATAATCATTTAGACATATTTGAAAATGTGTGCTGATTAATAATGTCTTAACCAATGTCAATTATATAATTGTACATTACTGTTAAATACAGTTTTTCTTCCTTCTTTTTTGTTCTTTCTTTCTTTCTTTCTTTCTTTCTTTATTTTAATCTATCTATAACAGAGCTACACAACGTGAATTGTGAGCTCAGTGTTTGTGTTAATATATATATATATTTTTAATTAATATTTTTGTAATAATATATTTTACATAATATCATTTTTATTTTTTTATTTTTTTGTGGGGGGGGTGGGGTTGTTAGTACAAACACTTACTTTTAAAGGGAGAAAAAAATCAAGCTACAAGTCAATGAAATGTCTCTGTAGGACTGTTATTACTGTTATTACTGTTATTAATATCACCTGCTAAACCCATCACTGCAGTGAATCAGTGAAGAATACTCTGGATACTCTGGAACTCCAGAGAAGCTGTGAGTGAAGCAGCGGCTGCTGTAGAGGATGAAACACTCTGGCAGAAGAGCCAATGATACACCCGGCATGTGTGTGTGTGTGTGTGTGTGTGTGTGAGTCAGAGAACAGTGTGAACAGTCAGGACATTACCCAGTGTCCTGCAGTGCCCTGTGGACAAGTAGAAACAGATATCAGGGTGAACAGCAACGATCTGGATGAGGCATGAGGTTCTTCCCAGGGTTCTGGCCAAAGTTCTGTCCGAGGTTCTGGCCGGAAATCTGGCCGTGGTTCTAGACAGGTTCTGGGCGAGGTTCCGGCAGGGGTTGTGGATGAGGCTTTAGCTGTGGTTCTGAAAAAGGATCTGGATGAGGTTCTGAATGAGGTTCTAGCTGGGGTTCTGGATAAGGATCTGGTTGGAGTTCAGGATGAGTTTCTCGATAACGATCTGGCCGCAGTTCTGGATGAGGTTCTGGATAAGAAGCTAGTTGGAGTTCTGGATGAGGTTCTGAATAAGAAGCTAGTTGGAGTTCTGGATGAGGTTCTGGATAAGAAGCTAGTTGGAGTTCTGGATGAGGTTCTGGTAAGGCTCGGGCTGAGGTTCTGACCAGGGTTCTGGATGAGGTTCTGGATAAGAAGCTGGTCGGAGTTCTGGATGAGGTTCTGGTGAGGCTCGGGCTGAGGTTCTGGTCAGGGTTCTGGATGAGGTTCTGGATAAGAAGCTGGTCGGAGTTCTGGATGGGGTTCTGGTGAGGCTCGGGCTGAGGTTCTGGTCAGGGTTCTGGATGAGGTTCTGGATAAGAAGCTAGTTGGAGTTCTGGATGAGGTTCTGGTAAGGCTCGGGCTGAGGTTCTGACCAGGGTTCTGGATGAGGTTCTGGATGAGGTTATGGACAAGATTCTGACCAGTGTTCTGGCCAAGGTTCTGTCCAGGGTTCTGAATAAGGATCTGGCCAGTTTTCTGGCCGAGGTTCTGGCCGGGGTTGTGGATGAGGCTTTAGCTGTGGTTCTGGATGAGGTTCTGAACGGAAATCTGGCCGAGGTTCTGGTTGAGGTTCTGGAACGCGGTTCTGGATAAGGATCTGTCCGAGGTTCTGGTCTGAGTTCTGAATGGGGTTCTTGCCAAAGTTCTTTCCAATGTTCTGGTCTGAGTTCTGGATGAGGTTCTGGATGCGGTTCTGGTTAATGATCTGTCCGAGGTTCTGGTCTGAGTCCTGGAAGAGGTTCTGGCTGGGGTTTGGGCCAAGGTTCTGGTTCAGGTTCTGGATGCGGTTCTTTATAAGGATCTGTCCGAGTATCTGGATAAGATTCTGGCCCTGGTTCTGGCTGAGGTTCTTTTCAGGGTTCTGAATAAGGATTTGGCCAGGGTTCTGGCCGGGGTTCTGGATAAGGTTCTGTCCGGGGTTCTGAGGGCCGGTCCGGGAGTGGGTGTGGAAACCATTAGCAGCTTTACACACACTGATTCATCCCGTACTGCATGAGTGTGTGTGAGTGTGTGAGCTGGACCCCTGTCATGCTTGGCTGGAGGCCCTTTGGCTGAGACATCCATGGAGCTTAGGAGCGTAAGCATGTGTGTGTGTGTGTGTGTGTGTGTGTGTGTGTGTGTGTAAGAGAGAGAGAGTGATATAGAGGGAATATCCTGGACTAATCACCAGTTAAATAAATATAACATTTAACAATACCATTTAAAATGAATTAAATGATTAAATAATAATAATAATAATAATAATAATAATAATAATAATAATAATAATAATAATAATAATAATAATAATTGATCCTCATATGATATGTTTTCATTTTAGATATGATGGTTCAGATGGTCTGTGTTTGATCTCTGTGCTGAAGCTGGTGGACCGGTATCACCAGAACATCCAGGTTATTAACCAGTAACAGTATCAGATTAACAGCCAATCTGATCAAGAGTTAAACTGGTTAGACAGTTTATACCATTATAATGTATGTTTTCACCAGAATAACCAGCATCTTAACCATCCTAACCAACCATCAAAGACCAGCTTAGATCATCTGAAACCAGCTACCAGCAGAAACTGGTCTCAGGACAGTACTGGACACACACACACACACACACACACACACACACACTCACAGAGGTAGCGCCAGGTCTGGACTGAGTCATGTCCAGTAGAATGTTTCTCTTTAATAAATATCAAAGCATAGTTTAGAAAGATCACTGCTTTGATACTCATCCAAAACGTATAAAACACCAAGCTTTAAAGAGACTCATCAAACTATACGCATAACTCAGACTGTAGGTGGGTGTGTGTGTGTTTGTGTGTGTGTGTGTGTGTGTGTACAGTAAAGTACAGTACATAGTTTGTTATCTGTGATTGTGCAGAGAGTAAGAACAGAAGAGTTCTTTATTTGCTTTGATCTCACTGTATTCATATATTAGTCATGTTCTTGCACTCAATGTACTTAATGTGTTTGTGTGTGTGTGTGTGTGTGCGCTGTCTTTTTTGTCACATTTTGGTGGTACCTCTTTCTCTCTCTCTCTCTCTCTCTCACACACACACACACACACACACTTTCTGAATTACACCTAATCTAATCAAACCCACCATCTGTTAATTATGCAAATTAAACAAAAAGGCGTTACTGTTACACGTCTTCATTCAGTCAGGACAAAACACCACTCCATCCCTATTTCCCTCTCATCCTCTCTCTCTCTCTCTCTCTCTCTCTCTCTTTCTCTGTCTTATCCTCTCATTCTCGCTCTTATTCTGATTAATATTTAATGTAGATTTATTAGTATGGGTGTGATATTGTAAAAGATTTAACATATCCAGCAAACAAAATTGGGAGGGAAGGTAGGGGTCTGAAATGTGGGTGGAGGTGTGGTTGGGGTGAGGATTAGTAAATTTGTTTTATATTTGGGTGAGATAATGGTGAATATTTTTAGATTAAAGTGAGGAGGGGGTCAGTAATGTTTGGTATGATGAAGTAGGACTCAATATTTTTCAGGGCAAGTTGAGGTACCATAGGTAGGGGTCAATATTGTTAGTGTCTGGTTTGGTTTGGTGTGGTGAGGTAAAGTTCAGTAATAATGTGCTTTGGTAAAGTAGGGTTCAGTTATGTTGGGTTATATTGAGGTAAGGGGTCAGAATTGCTGGGATAAGGTGAGGTAGGGGTCAGTATAGTTAGGGTATGGTAAGATAAGGGGTAATAATGTCAGGATGTGATGAGGTAGATGTCAGTAATGTTGGGATAAGGTGAGGTAGGGGTCAGTAATGTTGGAATAAAGTGAGTTAGGGGTCAGTAGTGTTGGGATGTAACAATGTAGTGGTCAGTATTTTTATGTGAGATGAGGTAATCGTCAGTGTTGTTGGGTTAAGGTGAGGTAAGGGGCAGTAGTGTCTGGATATGATGAGGTAGGGTTCAGAAATGTTGAGATAAGGTGAGGTAGGGGTCAGAAATATTGACGTATTATAAGGTAGGGGCAGTAGTGCCTAGATATGATGAAGTAGAGTTCAGAAATGTTGAGATAAGGTGAGGTAGGGGTCAGAAATATTGACGTATTATAAGGTAGGGGCAGTAGTGCCTAGATATGATGAAGTAGAGTTCAGAAATGTTGAGATAAGGTAAGGTAGGGGTCAGAAATGTTGAGATAAGGTGAGGTAGGGGTCAGTAGTGTTGGGATAAGGTGAGGTAGGGGTCTGTAATGTTGGGATAAGATGAGTAAGGGGTAAGTATTGTTGGGATAAGGTGAGGTAGGGGTCATAAATGTTGGGATATTATGAGGTAAGGACAGTAATGCCCAGATATGATGAGGTAGGGGTTTGTAATGTTCGAATAAGGTAAGGTAGGGATCTGTAATGTTGGAATAAGGTTATGAGGTATGGACAGTAGTGCCTGAATATGATAAGGTAGGGGTCATATATGTTGGGATAAGGTGAGGTAGGGGTTAGAAATGTTGGGATAAGGTGAGGTAGGGGTTAGAAATGTTGGGAGGTAGGGGCAGTAGTGCCTGAATATGATGAGGTAGAGGTCATATATGTTTGGTATAGTTGGGTTATGGTGAGAAAAGGGATAGAAGCGTTGGGATGTGATGAGGTAGATGTCAGAATTCTTGGGATAAGGTGAGGTAAGGATCATTGATGTTCAGGTATGGTGAGATTAGGGTCAGAAATGTTGGGGTATGGTAAGGTATAGATGTAATAGTAATGTTGTGGTATGATGATGTAAGGATCAGTAATGTTGAAGGATGGTGAGGTACAGATGAGTAATGTTGGGGTATGGTGAAGTATAGATGAGTAATGTTGGGGTATGATGAAGTATAGATGAGTACTGTTGGGGTATGGTGATGTAAGGATCAGTAATGTTGAAGGATGGTGTGGTACAGATGAGTAATGTTGGGGTATGGTGAAGTATAGATGAGTAATGTTGGGGTATGGTGATGTAAGGATCAGTAACGTTGAAGGATGGTGAGGTACAGATGAGTAATGTTGGGGTATGGTGAAGTATAGATGAGTAATGTTGGGGTATGGTGATGTAAGGATCAGTAACGTTGAAGGATGGTGAGGTACAGATGAGTAATGTTGGGGTATGGTGAAGTATAGATGAGTAATGTTGGGGTATGGTGATGTAAGGATCAGTAACGTTGAAGGATGGTGAGGTACAGATGAGTAATGTTGGGGTATGGTGAAGTATAGATGAGTAATGTTGGGGTATGGTGATGTAAGGGTCAGTAATGTTGAAGGATGGTGAGGTACAGATGAGTAATGTTGGGGTATGGTGAAGTATAGATGAGTAATGTTGGGGTATGGTGATGTAAGGATCAGTAACGTTGAAGGATGGTGAGGTACAGATGAGTAATGTTGGGGTATGGTGAAGTATAGATGGCTAATGTTAAGACTAAGTAACTTAGTGGTAAGATTTAGTAAGGTAAGGTTGTGGTGAAGTGTAAATTAATTTTATCCATCCTTTTCTCTCTCTCTCTGTATCTCTCTCTTTCCCTCTCTGTATCTCTCTCTTTCTCTCTCTCTCTCTCTCTCTCTCTGTTGGGGGAAATCCCCCAGGGACATACATTTTTTTTGCGAATGCTATTGATCGCTTCCTTTAAGTGGTATTCACGGTGCTAATCTGCGCGTATAAATCTGGGTTTATTGATCAGAATGCATGTAATAATGCTTCTTTACTCCCACCCCCCCAGACCCCCACATCCAGTGTGCAAAATAAGCATTATTGCAATGCTAGGAAAACATCATCTAACACCGATAAAGTGGTGGTAATTATACTAACACCATCGAACGCCAGCCTTTAAGACGCATAATCACAGTTATAAGAAGGACTTATGGCATTGCATCCATTCCCTGAAGGGGTTGGGGTGTGGGGGTGAAGTGGGGGTGGCACTGTGCCCAGGATGAGCTCTGTTTCAGGAGAATAATGGCCAAGATTAACCCTTATATTTCAACTTTACAGTGTCTGTGGATCTCCACTAAAGATACACATTCTTATAAACAAGATCAAACATTAATAAATAAAGTTTTAAATAAACTCAAATTAAATCACTTGTATTTATTAAGAGCTTTTTACAACTGGTGTCACAAAGCAGCTTTTTAGAAATCTGGTAACAGGATGAAAAAGCTACCAAAAATGAAATACAAAAATCTCTACGGCAGGTAAAAGGAAAACCTTTGTGGCCAGATAGGTGGGCGGCAGGTCTGTGGCAGGTGACAGAAAAGGATAATCTGATGGTCAAAGTTTCACCAGTATCTGGTGGGTAATGGTTAAACTACAATCCGTGTTTGGATGGACAGGTGGGCAGGTTTGTAATAGGTGACAGAAGCACTTGACAGTCAAACTTCTATCAGAGGCTGGCCGTACAGGTGGGCATGTCTAAGGCAGGTAAGAGGATAATTTGAAAGTTTAACGTTTTTAACATTTTTTTGTGTCTGAACAAACAATACAGCAATACGGCAATACAGATGTGCAGGTCTGTGCTGGGTAACGGTCAAACTCCCATCAGGGTCTGGCTGGAGAGAAGCAAACTCCCATTAGGGTCTAGCTAAATAGGTGGGCAGGTCTGTGGCAGGTAATCGTCAAACTCCCATCAGGGTTTGGCTGGAGAGGTGAGCACGTCCATGGCAGGTAATGGTCAAATTTCCGTCAGTGTCTGGCTAGAGAGGTGAGCAGGTCTGTGGCAGGTAATGGTCAAACTCCTATTATTGTCTGGCTGGAGAGGTGAGCAGGTCTGTGGCAGGTAATGGTCAAACTCCTATTATTGTCTGGCTGGAGAGGTGGGCAGGTCTGTGACAGGTAATGGTCAAACTGCCAACAAGGTCTAGCTGGAGAAGTAGGCAGGTCTGTGGCAGGTAATGATCAAATTTTCATCAGTGTCTGCCTGGAGAGGTGGGCAGGTCTGCGGCAGGAAAAGTAGGCACATCTGTGGCAGGTAATTGTCAAACTCCCATCAGGCTCTGGCTGGAGAAGTGGGCAGGTCTGTGGCAGGTAACAGGCTAACTTGATTGTCAAACGCCCATCGGTGTCTGGCTGGAGAGTTGGGCAGGTCTGTGGAGTGTTACAAGTGAACTTGACAGTCAAACTCCCATAAGAGTCCGGCCATACAGGTGGGCAGGTCTGTGGCAGGAAAGAGGATAATTTGACAGTTGAATGTCTGTCAGTGACTAAACAAACAGGTAAACAGGTGAAAGATGAGAATCTGGTGGTCAAAATCCCATCAGTGTCTGACCATACAGGTGGGCAGGTCTGTGGCATGCAACAAAAAAATCTGATGGTCAAACATCTGTAAGTGGCTGGCCAGTAAGGTGGTCAGGTCTGTAGCAGGAAACAGAAGAGCCTTGTAGTCGAATTCTGTCAGTGTCTGGCTGGACTTGTAGGCAGGTCTGTAGCAGGTAACAGGATAACTTGACTGTCAAACTTCTGACAGTGGCTGGCCATATAGGTAGGCAGGTCTGCTGTGGGTAATAGGAGAATCTGACAGTCGAACTTCTGCCTGTGTCTGGCTTGGGAGGTGGTCAGGTCTGTGTTAGTTAACATGAGATTCTGCAGTCAAACTTCCATCAGTGTCTTGCAATACAGGTGGGAAGGTCTTTAGCAGGTAATGGTCAAATGTCCATCAGTGTCTAGCTGGAGAGGTGTCGGTCTGGCAGGTCTGTGCCGGGTAACAGCAGAATCTTCTGGTGACAGGAAAGGAGAATCTGATAGTCAGTGTCTGGCCAGGCAGGTCTGTGGCAGGTAACTGATGGAATCTTATGGAATCTGATGGTTAACTTCTGTGAGCATCAGGCTAGACAGAAAGGCAAGTCTGTGGAGGGTGACAGGAAAGGCCGAAGGTGGAACTTCCACCAGAGCCTGGAAGGACAGGTGGGCAGATCTGTGGCAGGTAAGTGCCTGGTCTGATTGGATTATAGAGTAAAGAGAATGTGAACAGACTGTAAGAGCAAAATAAAAAGTATTGAGGGTAAAAAACAGGTTAAACTAATCTAACTGCTCTGTGCTTTAGGGACACTAGCTTCTCTGTGTGATTGTTTTCATATGAAACAGATCGTGAGTGATCTTTAATTCGTAATCCCCACGTTATGTCTGGCTCTGTCTGTCTGTCTGTCTGTTGTGCATGTGTGTGTGTGTGTATTGTGTGTGTGCGTGTGTGTGTACTGTGTGTGTTGGCTGCGTGTCACTGCAGTATTATGGGGGATAAATGTTTATCATGCAGCTCGAGTGCTCGTCTCTTTCTGGCTCTTATTAACAGATCCTTCAGCTTCAGGGCTTTATCCCCGTCTGCCTGCTGTATTAGTCACTGCGGACACATCACATCTGTCTCACACACACACCCATACACACAATCACATGAACAACAAGTTACACTATACAGTATGTCCAAAAGTACATCAGTTTGCTAACAATTTCTTCTGAAAACAAGGTTATTAAAATAGTTTAATTCTCTGACTCATCCCAATCCAAAAGTATTGGATGGAGCTCCATCATTTTACAGAACACAGTTTTACAGACAGACTCAGGAGATCCTTTGTTCCGAGATCCATTAAACTCTCAGTATCTCCATCCATTACTCATGTAGTAGTACATTGTAAATACTATGGTTGATGAATGAATGAAGTTCCACTTATTTAGCGCCTTTCTAGAAACGCAAGGACGCTTTACAATTTACACGTTTTTACACATCTACACACCGGTGAGAAGCGGCAGCCAATAGCGCACAGCGTACTCTCAACCGGAAACGACCGTCCACCTGGAGGACTGCATCCAGCACTACAGCATTTACCCAGGACAGAGTGCCAAGCCATATCTGGGCACAGTCATGCATACATTTACACACATTTACACACACACAAACTTACACACACACACCAGATCAATTTAAAGTATCAAATTGTTCTGGGCAATTTAGAGTATCCAATTTCACCTGATCTCCATGTTTTTGGATGGTGGGAGGAAACCGGAGTCCCCGGAGGAAACCCACGCAGACACGGGGAGAACATGGAAACTCCACCCAGATAGGGACTTGAACCCAAGACCCCAGTGCTGTGAGGTGAACATGCTAACCACTAAACCACCGTGCCGCCAAACTTTACTAATAAATATTCTGTAGAATATGTAGAAAAATCAACTCAAGATTTAGTAGTGTAAAAGTACTGGTAGCAAAACTACTTATATATATATATATATATATATATATATATATATATATATATATATATATATATATATATATATATATAAGTAAAAGTAATGTAAGGAGAAAAAATTAAAAAGCCATTAAGAACAAAAGCTTAGTGCACTACTCACAGTATAAACCAATAGGGAGTCAGAATGGTATATGTTTATACTTCTCTACATCCAATCACAATCAGATTCACTCTATCTGGATGGAGAGATTTATCTGGAAAAAGGTTTTATTGAACGATGAGAAGCCGGAATGAAAACCAGCTGAAATGAAATAGGAGTAACAAGGAAGAATTATGACACAGCTTTACTAACTAACAATTTGGTCCTGCAGTGGAAAAGAAGCCAATATGTTTATATGATGAAAATGCTCTGTACTTTATGAGTAATATACTGTATGACTACAGTTTACTCTGTGTGTTCTCTGAGAACTTCAGAACTCGCTGTGTGAGATCTTAACCTCATGACTAAACATCAGTAATTAGCACCCAGTGCATCACTCTTACCCAAGCCTCTGAACTGCCTACATGTAGGGTGACTGACACTGTAAAAAGGTTGCCCTTGTGGTAGTGCAGGTGAGTATTAGGTAGTGGAAAGCAGGATTCGCCACGAGAAGAAGAGTCAAAATACCTGTAGGTCTATTTCAACACCAAAGTGGTTTTTATTTACACCCGAAAATGACAAAAAAAGAAAAGAAAAACTGTACAAAAAAGAAATAAAACAGGTCAAATCTGACCATTACACAGAACTCAACACTAGAATTACTAGTTAATTTTAATTAGCAGTCCCATTCACCAAAAAATCCTGTCTTTTCATCAGATCAGGACCGTTTGAAGCCCCAGCAGCATGGCTGACACAAAATGGCTTCCCTTTCCACCTCCCCCCACAGGTGCCTCCGCTGGGCTCCGGTGTCAGGAAACACCGCGGGCTGGCGGCCTGGGGCTCTTAGCAGGCTAAGCTCAAGTAGCGTCTGCAGAACCTCGTCCGGTAGCGTGTTTTCTGGCTGGTTTCTCCACTGTAGCAGGGTCTGGCGGTGGTAGAACATGTGCACGGGTGTTCCGATGCACATATTTGCAGGAAATAAACGGAAAAAACGACAAATAGTAACACAAAAGCACCATTTAACGGACCCGGAGCGGCCGCTGCGTGTTAACGTGCCGCCATCTTGGGTGGGTATAACAGACACAAGGACAGTTTTTGAGATGTTTATGAATTTGCTTGGAGGCCAAGTTTCTCAGCAATTATGCTGTAGTGCTCAAAATCCCTTAAAATTAGGATTACCTATGTTTACACTGTAGGTAAAAGTGGTTTTGAATTCAGGTTGTTTTTGGAACCTGAGAACAGACAGTTTGAAATATGGAGGCCTCATGGTGAATCGTTCATTTACACCAACAAAAGTAGGTTTAGGATCCAGAAATGTTTGTTCTCAGTGGGAACTGAAGAATAGCACCCAATCTCTTTCACACAGCTTCCTGTTGCGTCCACAGTTAATCCTGTTGGATGTGGCTGGTCCTTCTTGGTGATATGCTGACATTACCCTGGATACCGTGGCTCTTGATACGCTTCATTTTCCAAAACAGAATTTTTATTATTTGTGGTCCACCATGTAATGGCTTGGAAAATATCTGGCTCGTGGCCAAACTTAATTGCTGACCCCTGGTCTAGGTTATTTTTAGTCAGTGGCGCACCTGTGTTTTCCATTTACCTGAATCTAGTTTTTATTGGACAATTTTGAACAGACACAGCTTGTATAGAGACAAAACGTTCTCCAAAAAGAATATGTTTCTAAACAAAATATAAAAAAATATATAATTCTATTGGTCCCATGCATAATGACAGGCGTAGGCTATAGAGCTTTAAAGCATTTACGATTGACCTCCAGTATTGAACTGTAGGGCAGTGGAACTGTGTTCTCCACCCAATACTTTTAAATGAAATGAGTAGAGTTGGGGAGTTAGGGGTGAATCAATCAAATCCTCACAGCCAAAGGTGTATGTGCAGGTTTGACAATGGGGTGACATTTGCTAAAAATTAATAAAAGCCCACTCTATGGTGACTTAGAACAACATTTGCGGAATTACAGTTAATCACAAAAAAATATATTTATATTTTTCCTGTACTTCTGTTTATTATTAGTTAAATCCAATCATAGGTGACTTTACACCCTAAACATTACATTTACTGTTATTAGAAAAAAATATGCGTGCAATGTCTGAATTATATACATATATGACAAATACACATATGACCCAAACCCTCCCAGTTTGTTAGCAGAACAAGATATTACTCAAAAGTAATTTTTTATTGCAGTAAATTGTATAGTTATTGTTGCTCTCTGATTCATTGCTTTCATCACTGACCGGCTCGTGTGTAAAGCCGGTGTTGTGCTGAATTCAGTACCCCCGCCATGAAAAGCACCCTCTCTCTGGAGCGTGCACTCACGTCTTCTCGGCTTTAACTTTACTTACAAAATGGAAATAACCAAGATACTTTTCTACGTTACACTAACTCGTAAGAAATAAGGAAAAAGAAACGTCTGAATCAAAGTAGTGCCTAAATCTGCACCCCTGCCATGAAAAGCACCCCCTCTTTGCAGTTTATATGCACTGTCTTCTTGATAAAAATGGAGATAACTATCTGTTTTATCCAAAATCACAAACAGTACAGTACAATACTGTACAGTAGAGACAGTTACTCCAACAAAAGCAGGATAAACTCCTTCTAATACCTTTGATTTCAGGAGAAACATGAAATGAATATGAGCAGGTGTATGAGTATTGTTGGAAGCTATGCAGGGCTTTTATTCACTCTTTAAGCACATTATGAGGCTGAACTCTTTACGTTTTGGGGTATCACCCCCGCAGTGGAGTCAAACGGTGGCACCCCGAAAGCATCTGCCAGGCTGTGGGGTGCCAAGGTGCCCCTCTGGGGCAGGGCAGGGGTACAGGGGGCAGGGTGAACGTCCTGGTGGGATGTGAACGTTGCCTCTGCTGGTGCTCCATCTGTTTTCACTGCAGAATCTACTGGGGGTCCGTCAGCAAAGACACTTAGAGATCAGCCAGTGAAGAGCCTGAGTTTCTGTAGAGTGATATTTGAAGGGCAATCCAGAATATAATGGATATATGGCTTTAATGCATGGATTATAATACAGTAATAATTAATAGCAGGCCTTAAAGTGATTGTTTATTGAGGAGTTTACGGGGCTGATAGCTCATATTCTAATGTATAGTGTTTCATTTCTGCAGATATTTAAGTATATCTTTTCATGGGAAAACACTGACAAAATGACACTTTGACACAATGAAAATAACTCAATTTACAGACATTTATGTCAAAAAACAACTCGCAACAAAAGTGAGTACACCCCTAGAAAAATATTTTTATGATACACTGTATAGGAGTGCTTGTAGAGAATGATGACACAAAAATAAAAAGGCTCTAAGTAGCTATTTTTGGGTAGTGTACCTCTTGGTGGGAGATTGCTGATTTATAGAGATGCCTCTACGATGCACTTAAATACATTTTCCCCAGTTGACAGACTTTAAGAGGGGTTCATATTTAAGTTGAGAGATACAAGATGGTCATTTCAACAAATTTCCCACCATCTAGACTTTCTTTGAGCTTTCTGTTGAACCGTGTAATCGTTAGAGATGTATAAAGGTTCTGTTTCGGATCCAAAGTCTCATACTTATAGTCTCATGGTGAGCCTTTCAATTCTGCCTTTGCTGTGCTTTGCTGTCACCTCTAGTAGTGATAGAACAACAACAGACATCAATTTGGTCATATTTTAACCACATTTCAACGTTGAAATTCGGTTTTGTGCCAGCTGGGACTATTAGACGTTATAGCAGGAACCTCAAGTGTATTATTGTGATTACACCACAGTTCCATTATCACTGTTTATTGAAAGATTTTGAGTTAAAGCTGAGGAGAAAATAGGATCTGTTCTCAATGGAGAATAACTCCATTGCTTCTCATTGTGGTCAGTATTTAGTTATGTGTACACTGTCCCTTTAAGAGACCTTTACGTCAAGTGTGCACGGTGTGCATGGGTAGCTACAATGGTAACGTAGAGATGCAGAGCGTTGTTGTGCTGTACCACTAGACCCACTGGACCCAAGCTCCCTTATTTTGCTTCTTTTATTTTCGGAGCAAAGCTTTATATGTGCTTTTGGTGTCTCCGTAGTTCATGTATGAACTAATGAACAAGTGGAATATCGCCAGAGTGAATCAGAGTGTCTCATCTGATCAAGAGTTCTTCGTGTTTCACCAGTGATGTTTACAAGTCTTTGGTCACGAGTTCTAGTCAAGTCTCAAGTCTCTTCTGTTGCAGGTTTTTTAATCGGTGCGCTGCACACCTCGTGGGCTCGCGGTTAATTTGGCGCTTCTTTTAAGCAAGATAATGGACACTTTTGGGGGAGAAATGAAGAAGTACAGCACGTACATCTCAGAATTGTGGTTAACAGGTCACTTTTACAGTGTCAGCATATAAATCGAGTGCGTTTTCCTAAAGGACAAACCGTTAAAACATACAGATGAGCTCTCAGCACCTGAATAAAATAAATCACTAGTGTCTATCTGGTTTAAATTTTTAGATACAGCAACATTCATTATCAACATTCATTAAAAAAAAGACCAGTGAGAAGTTATGTATGCTAAATGACAAAGAAAATGGCAACAAGCTAGAAGCTAATAAGCTAATAACAACATTTAATAATAACAGAAAAATAGGTATGCAATTGGAAAATAACCAACTAAACTAAGAAATTTAATCTAACAAATTCTAGAAGATAGAAACTAATTAGTGAACACACAGGTTCAAAAATAAATGAATATTACAAAAATAACCCGCAAATATTAGTATATAATAAGTAAATTAACTGCGTCTAGGCGACGAAATCAAACAAAGAACAATGACAAAGAAATTAACAAAAACAAGACTTTAACAGCCAATAAAGTTGTACTAACGCAAAACCTATAGAACAGAAGGAGCAGCGGCAGCATGACGGTTCTAGTAAAATAAATAAAATGTAAAAATACGCAACTGAGCGAATGTACCACATAAAATTGGTCCATGGTACAACACAACAGTGCTCTGAATCTCTACGTTATCAGAGTAAAGGGACAGTGTACACATAAATATATACTGGTTGGGGTAATACTACATGGAGAGCTTCGGTTACGGTGCATTACCGGCTGATAATGTCACTCATAAAACGCCTCTCAGCCAATCACACTGCAGGGTCGTAACTAGCTGTGGTATAACTACACATATAAAACTTCTTGTGTCTCTTATTATTTTGGTGAAACACATTTTGCTGGACTCTGTGAGCTTCTGCATTACATCACATCCCAGACAGAAACCCCGGCAGCAGCAGTTTGACCGGATCAGCGGTTAAACTCACTGTTTTTATCCCCCTCTAAAACATCTAAAACATCACATCATTAGACTCAGGCTTTTCTGGCTTTTGGTCTTCAGGCTTTTCTTTGTCCACTTTGGGCTTTTTATGGGGAGTGTTGGCGCCTGTGTGAAGTGACCTGACCCCAACCGTCCCTTTAAACACCATCGACTGACCCCCACACACTACACACACACACACATACACACTCCACACACACACTACACACACACACACTCCCGCTCCCCTCAGAACAGCTGACTCCTCCTGGATGAGGTCTGGCCTGGAAAGTCCCTGGCCAGGAGTGAACTAGATCTGTGGGCTTCACACACACACACACACACACACACTCACACACACATACACACACACACACACACACACACACACTCGCTCTCTGGGTTTGTTTTGCTGGCTCTGAGGGGGGAAGTGGTCGTTAGTGCTGCAGCAGCCCAATAAAAGAGGGTGAATCAGGATGGAGTGATGGAGGGAGGGGATGAAATGATGAAGACTTGCAGGGAGGAGTGAGGGGGCGGAAAACACAGAAGAAAAAAAAAAAACATGAACTGAACATTTTGTCAGGAGATAAATGAGAGTAATACGTTTATTAAAACCAGATCCAGATAAAAAAACTCTTATAAACGCTTATAAACAGTGAAACAGTGAAATTAGTCAGCATTATAAATCAGCACCTGTTTAGTGATTTTAAATCCGGTATGAATTTACATATAGAACTACTGTACTTGTGGAGGGATTTTAATGCAGTTTGAATCTGCTGTGTGGAAAGTATTTACAGTCAGATAGAGTATAACTACTCTACTTGTAGACTGATCTCAATCCGGTATGAATCTGCTTTGTGGAAAGTCTTTATACTCAGTTAACACTAATGTACTAGTGGAGGGATTTTAATCCAGTATGAATCTGCTGTGTGGAAAGAGCTTACAGTCAGATAGAACTACTTTACTTGTGGAGGGATCTTAATCCAGTATGAATTTACAATCAGATAGAACTACTGTCCTTGTGGAGGGATTTTAGTCCAGTATGAATCTGCTGTGTGGAAAAACTTTACAGATAGATAAAACTACTGTACTTGTGGAGTGATTTTAATCCGGTATGAATCGGCTGTGTTGAAAGAGCTTACAACCAAAAAAAACTACTGTACTTCTGGAGTGATTTTAATCCGGTATGAATCTGCTGTGTGGAAAGAGTTTACAATCAGATAAAACTACTGTACATGTGGAGGGTTTTTTATCCGGAATGAATCTGCTATGAGGAAAGAGTTTAAAATCAGATTAGAGCTACTGTACTTGTGGAGTAATTTTAATCCAGTATGAGTCTGCTTTACAGTCAGATAGAACTACTGTACTTGTGGATGGATTTTAATCCGGTATGAATCTGCTGTACGGAGAGAGTTTACAGTCATATAAAACTACTGATCTTGTGGAGTGATTTTAATCCAGTATGAATCTGCTGTACGGAGAGAGTTTACAGTCATATAAAACTACTGATCTTGTGGAGTGATTTTAATCCAGTATGAATCTGCTTTGCGGACAAAGTCTACAGTCAGATAGTACTACTCTTTTCACACAATAGATTCATACTGGATTAAAATCACTCCACAAAGACAAATGATCTGATTTTAAATACTTTTTACACAGCAGATTCATACTGGATTAAAATCTCTTAACCAGTTTTGAAGTTTAATCTGACTGTAAAGACTTTCCACACAGCAAATTCAGACCGGATTAAGACTACTCCATATATAAATCCATTATGAATCTGAGGGCTTGGATTTTTTAACAGTCAAAACAAAATTTAATCCAAAACAAACCTACCTTGAATCCAGTATGAATTGGCATTGAGTATATTTTTTAGGCTGACTAATAATTTTAGAGTTATTTCATTCAGTATGAATCAATGTTTGTCTTACTTACTGTTTAACAGTAGTAATTGCAGGGTAATTACTTAATTATAGGGGTTAATTATTTAATTATAAGAAAATATATAGTTTGGTTAGATGACAGTAAACATGCTGTGCTGGTTGTGGACAAAATGAATTAATTTTAAAAATGTAAAAATTGTTTTTTGACCTGTGTGTGTGTGTGTGTGTGTGTGTACCCCCTTCTGTGTGTGTATTTAGCCCCAAGCTGTGCTGAGTGTTGGTGACACATCACACACACCCTCTCTCTCTCCCTCTCTCTCCCTCTCTCTCTCTCTCTCTCTCTCTCTCTCTCTCTCTCCCTCTCTCTCGGTGATGAGTGTTCAGAAGCTATATTTAACTCTCCCTCTGACTGTGTGCTATTTCTCACAAGCGTGGGCCAGACTTACTGTAACAGTGCGTGCAGCTGTATAGGAGAGTGTGTGTGTGTGTGTGTGTGTGTGTGTGAGGGTCCTTCGTTCTGTTCTACCTTCGCTTTCTTTTCTAAGGATTTTGTTTTTAAGCGCAGTTTTCAGGAAATATTAAGTTAAGTTCATGTCCTGATCGTGTCGTTATGGTATATTTAGGTTTGGCCACAGCCTGGGTCGTCCTCATACCCTAAACTGAAAGTTCCGGTGCATAGATTTAATATATTTCCAGGAAATAGACACGGGGAATCATTGGCGTAGGAACTAGAATATTAGAAATAGGTGGACTTGTCTCCCCTAAAAATTATACTGCAAAAAAAGCTTTTATTTTAAAAGCGTGCTGAAATCTGCACCCCCACCAGGAAAAGCACCACCTCTTCGGAATGCATTTCTATGTAAAGTTAGCTAAAGCAATTATCTCTGTTTTTATCAGGAAGATGGTGCGACACGCTGCTGAGAGAGGGTGCTTTTCATGGCGGGGGTGCAGATTTAGACACTATACTATGGTACCAAGTGCCTTGGTTATTTCCAATTTCTAAGTAAAGAGGGAGTGCTTTTCCTGGCTAATAACAGATAATAATAATAATAATAATAATAATAATAATAATAATAATAATAATAATAATAATAATAACTAAATCTATTGTTATATTATATTAACCCTTGTGTGGTGTTCGGGTCTGTGGGACCCGTTTTCATTTTTCATCAAATGATACTAAAAAAAAAATTATCTCTAACTCAAACTCATTGGCATTGGCTCATTTTTTGTGAAAAACATATATCAAAACACATTTTCGATAAACACACACTGTACACCCCCCCCCCCCCCTACACATTTATATTACATACAGTATGTTTGGCCAAGGGCTAATAAACATTGCTTCATTTGTAAATTTGAAACTAAACAAATTTTCTACTCATATCTTGAGTTAAATTCATTTTCTTTTAAATTTTATTAAAAAACTAATAAAAAAAGAGTAGCACTTTTTAAAGAAATGTAACATAAGAAAGGTAAAGGGCAAATATTAACCATGTAAGCTGTTTATATTGCTTGCAATTTAGGTGAAGCAAGCATGTGTAAAGCATTTTAATGAAAAATTGCTTAATTTTGCTGAATTAAATACAAGTAACAAAGTAAACGAGTAACAAAAATATGAACACCACACAAGGGTTAAATATAGGTAATAATTGGTCAGTTTTTGATATATATTTCTGGCGTATTGCTATTTTGGCAACACAAAATACAGGAGCTCCACTGACTGAACACGATTGACATCAACAGCCATTAACAGACGTTCATTGCTATCTTGGCACTGAATTTTTCCCCCAGTACAAACACGCCCACTTGTTACACACTTGCTCCCACACTCCAGTGATTACGTGATGTTATGTTGTTCCAGCTCTCCAAGCTATTGATTGTTTCACCTGTTCTCCCCTGTATAAAAAACCCGCAGTTTTCCTTGCTCCTTGTTGAGGATTGAATCTAGTTTCTTAGCTCTTCAATGATGCTGTTTTTGAATCACTGTTTTTTGTCTTTTGCCCAGTCTATTGATTGCCTAGTTACTGACCCTTTTGGTTATTTTTACTTCTGTCTACAATGCCTTCTGCAGAGTGTAGGATAGTTTCCCATGTCTTTTTCCTGGAAAACTATTTAAAAAAGGTGGAGTTTCCCTTTAATACTGTATGTTTGTATATATATATATATATGTCTGTGTGTATATGGACCCCAGATTGTGGTGGACGAGTGGAGATGTGATGGAGATCAGCTCCTGCATCTGCTGAAAATGATGATGAAGAAGGCGGAGTTTTAATGATTTCCTCATGGAGATCGGTCCAGTATACCACATCACTCACACACCTGACTCTGCCATCCTCTCTCTCTCTCTCTCCCTCTCTCTCTCTCCCTCTCTCTCTCTCTCTCTCGCTGACCACATCAGTGCAGTGGGGAAAATGGAGACAGATCTGAGTCAGCACTGCAAAATTCCCAAATACTGTTCTCTACACACACAGCTGGGTTTCCTCACACACTGTTTTCATGCTGTTAGATATAAATCTCCATTACCTTCCTTTAATATATATTTGTATTTGTGTTACAAGTAGATCAGAGACAGCAGTGCTGCTGGAGTTTTTAAACACCTCAGTGTTAATGCTGCACTAAGACAAATGGTCTACCATACAGAAAACAGAAGTCCTGTTGGTGATGTCCTTTAGGTGATGTCCTGTTGGTGATTTCATGTGGGTGATGTCCCCTGCTTGTTCTTCTGTTAGTGATATTGTGTTGGTGATATCCTGTGGGTGATGTCCTGTGAGTGATGCCCTTTGGGTGATGTCCTTTGGTTGTTTTTCTGTTGATAATGTCGTGTTGGTGATGTCCTTTAGGTGATGTCCTGTGGGTGATGTCCTGTGGAAGATGTCCTGTGGAAGATGTCCTGTGGGTGATGTTCTGTTGGTGATGTCCATTTGTTGATGTCCTGTTGGTGGTGTCATGTTGGTGATGTCCTGTGGGTGATGTCCTTTGGGTGATTTCCTTTGGGTTATGTCCTTTAGGTGGTGTCCTGTGGGTGATGTCCATTTGTTGATGTCCATTTGATGATGTCCTGTGGGTGATGTCCTTCGGTGATGTCCTGTGGGTGATGTCATGTTGGTGATGTCATGTTGATGATGTCCTTCGGGTGATGTCATATTGGTGATGTCGTGTTGGTGGTATTCTTCGGATGATGTCCTGTGGGTGGTGTCCTTTGGGTGATGTCATATTGGTGATGTCATGTTGGTGATTTCCTCTGGGTGGTGTCCTTTGGGTGGTGTCCTGTGGGTGATGTCATGTTGGTGATATCCTTTGGGTGATGTCATATTGGTGATGTCGTGTTGGTAGTGTCTTTGGGTGGTGTTCTGTGGATGATGTTTTGTTGGTAATGTCATTTGGGTTATTGAAAACAGTGTGCCTCAATCTTGGTCAAATACAATCATATAAAAGTAAAGTTGAATAAAACAATATGGGACCAAAAAGTTCAGTAGAGATTTGAAGAGTTTGGGGTTATATTTGTAGTTTAAAATCATTTGGAAACTAGGGTTGGGCAGTACGCCCATAAGGCATTGCACATTAAAAATGTTGAAGAACCACTGTGGTAGATCAGTAGGGTCCCCACAAAGGGATAAATACTGTACACCCACATGCTAAAATAAACACCCACTGTTGCACTGCTGATTGTTGTTCTGGTATATGTGAATCAGATACAGCAGTGCTGCTGGAGTTTTTAAACACCTCAGTGTCACTATTAGACTGAGACTACTCCACCAACCAGCTTGGAGGGTCATGAAATACATTGAACCTTACCAGAACCCCTGTTCCAGTAGATCAATTGGGTCCCCACAAAGGGATAAAAACACCCACAGGCTAAGATAAACATCCACTAGCCGGCTGCTACCACCCGTGTCCTCTGATTGCACCTTCACCTGAAATCCACACAAGCCCATACACCACAACACACACACACTTTTACACACACTCTCACACACTGATGCAGGTGTGTTAGCTTTGCTGACGCTAGCCACCCGCACTCTGAGGGCAGCATGATGTCATGGTCACCCGATAGCCCTGCGTTCGTCCAGTCCTCGCCGCTCCTGCTACTTCCTGCCTGGAAGCTGGATCTTTGAAGTGCCCAGGCTGCGGATGAAGTCATGTGAGTGAGTCAGCGGATCAGAAATATAATAAAAGCATATGCTGAGCGACGTGCGGCGCGGTTCAGATGAGGTGTAGTGGAAGCCGTGCCAGTCAAAGGTGGGAAATCACCAGTTCCATTCACTCATTTAGACTCAACCTATTTTCCACTATTGACTAATGTCCTGGAGGCAGGGACTCTACAGGACCTCTGAAGGTGTTCTGGTTCTGTGGTATCTGGTACCAAAACTAACATCACAGCAGATCCTGTACGTCCTTTAAGTCCTGTAAGTGCTGTAAGTTGTTGCTGGTTCCAGTGCTTGCAGCTCTGTTTAAATGTAATGATACAGTATATTAGAGTGATTACGGTATTTTATAATAGAGATTATTGAGAAAAAACTGTCCTATAACTAAAGGGAGGTTTTAGTTTCAGTCCTGCACTTACTAAAGTAATTAAAGACTCCATTTCCCAGAATACACGCACACCAAGCTTCCTTCACATGATGCTACGGTGTTCCCGCTCCCCAAGCTATTGATTGATTGTTTTCACCTGTTCTCCCCTGTATAAATACCCCTCAGTTTTTCTTGCTCCTCACTGAGTATTAAATCTAGTTTCCTAGCTCTTCTATGATGTATTCTTTTGTATTTGCTTTTTTGTTGCCGACCTGTTTTTGTATCACCGTTTTTCATCTTTTGCCCTTGCCCAGTCTATTGATTGCCTAGTTACCGACCTTTTTTTGTACATTTTGTCTTACAATTACATTTAAGGTATTTCGCAGATGCCCTTATACAGAGCGACTTACAAGAGTGCTTCGTTGTTTACTTTAAAATATCCATAGCTAGTTTATAAATACTAGGATCAAGAAGCTTGGTCCCAGTCTCTGGAAAACTCATGGAAATTTGCTCTACAAATTTTTATGTTTCAGTTTATTGACGGAGAAAAGCTATTTTGAGCTACAAGTACATCAATCAGCTCAGAGTTAACTCAGTAAATTAGCCCGACACAATGAAGCTGACAGGATCTGACATACATTTTATTATTGATGATTAATTTTTTATTCATTTATTTTTAGGCCTACTGTAATCAATTTGGGCTATGGTTGATAAGTTGGTTTTTGGTTTTACTGCCCATGTCTGCTCTGATGTTTTAAAGATCGTATGGTCATGAAAATTTGCTTAAAAGGATTGAAAAATCATGAAAAAATATTGGTTGAAAACTGTCCTAGATTTTTTTTGTTTAAGATTAGTTTAAGAATTCTTCGAAAAGAGTCTGCAGTCGGCGTTTGAAGACCGTGAGTGACTCTGCTGTTCTAACCTCCAGTGGAAGTTGGTTCCACCACCTTGGTCCTCCAGCACAGAGAAGAGTCGGGATGTTTGTTTTCTGTTGGTTAGTGATGGTGGTTCGAGCTGAACAAGCTGTACTGTGGAGACAGATTTCTGGAAAACAGACATGTCTATGCTGTGTGTGGGTGAGCATTATCCTGATGAAAAAGGCCAATTGAATACCCTGCCATGAGAGGCAGCCAGGATGAGAGGGGGCGGAAGTAAATGCATGCAAAATATATTTTTTAAATGAAAATAAACACAGAAATAGAGACGCACTGACTGACTGAACTGGAGCTAACTGACAAGAGACAAGAAATAAACTTCTGAGAACAGAAGTTTAAAACACACAAAAAAAACTGAAAAAGGAAGACTGAAACTAAGAGACTATATACACAGAGATAGACAAGGAACACCTGGGGAGGACAACAAAAGGGCAGGGCTACTGACAGGGCCCCCTTCCAAGTGTGTCAGCTGGGTAAAATGCCTCTACAATATTTGAGTGCATCGTAGAGGCATTTGTTTTTAGTAGACTGTGATCTCTCACCAAGAGGTGCACTACCCAAAATATCTAGCATCTTAGAGCTTTTTTTATAGAGGATGGAGTGTCTATTCAGACCGCATCTTTACTTATTCACTGTACTTAACACTATTTTTTATCAATGATTGTATAAACCTGTATTTACTGTACGGTTCAGTGGTAGAGCTGGCCCATCACTTGGCCCACTGTACCTGACCTGACCATTAAAAACAGCTATGAAAAGGCAGACTAGATCTATTTAGGCTCTCTGAACGTCTGTTTCACTCTATTTTTCTCTGCGGTTTGACCGTAGCCGAGTGTTTGGCCTCCGTTTCCCCTCGGGCTGCTGTCCAAGGCCTGCATTCCAATCAATTGAGAGCAGAAAAAGGATAAAGCAGCTCGGCTACGGCTCAGATCACGATAAAACCACGATAAAAAACATGATAAAAGCAGTGCACAGCTGAGCGGGGTGGGGGCTTTTTACGCTCAGAGACTGAAAAACAGCTGAGAGAATCACACCGAGCTGAACTTCCCCCCGTGCCCACCTACTCCGTCCACACGGCTGCCCGGAAATGAGGCGTATTTTTCACTGGAGAGACACAACATGTCCCTGCACCACGAAAACAACCCCTCACACACATATACACACTCATACACACACACTCAGTCACACACACTGCGGCGATGTTTTGGAAAATAAAGCCGTTCTCAGTCAGGCTGATCTCTGAGTGGTTTCAGGTTCAGATTTTGGCCTGAAGCTTCAAACCCAGCGGACTTGGCTTGTGTTTGTTTAATGGAAAAGCTGTAAACATCTATTTTTGGGTCAGTATTTGTCCGAATACCTTTGTGTCTGTCACTGTGGTCCAGAAGAAACACTGTATGAAAAACATCAGAAAAAAAAATAACCCAAAAAAGCAACTGCCAGCCACATGTTTTTGCATTTAATTCACATGAGTTAAACTTAAATTAACTTAAACTCAGTGATTTGCTGTTTTTTTTAAGACTTATTTCTATTTTTTAACATTTTTTTTCCCTAAATTAGCTAAGCTGATTATTCTACCCATACAAGGAGGGTGATGACTAGCACACACCTCCTCCAACACACGTGAAGTCAGACTCCGCCTCTTTTTGGATAGTTGCCGAGTAACAATTGGAGGAAAGTGCAGCGACTCGGCTCTTATACATCAGCTCACAGATGCAGCCTTGTGCTGATCCACATCACCCTAGCCACGAAGTAATGAGGGGAAAGAAGAGCGCCATCTACTGTACTGTACCCACCCAGAGAGATTAAGACCAATTGTGCTCTCTCAGGGCTCCGGCAGCTGATGGAATATCCCATCTACCTGCCCCAGCTATCAGACCTCACTCCCACAGTCTCACAACTTATACATGTCCTGACAGTTTAGCTAAAACATTATACTTGGCTGGATTTTTCTCAATCAGTATTATGAGGTAGAGTCACCTGGAATTCAGGTTTTCAGTTAACAGCTGTGCTGAACTCATCAAGAGTTAATTACTTGAATTTCTTGTCTCTTAATAAAGTGTTTGAGAGCATCAGTTAAAGTAAAGTAGTGAAGAGGTAGAGTTACAGGTATACAGTGAATAGTGAATATTTGAGTAATGTTCGAATCCTGATTATGAGATGGAAGCAGTTTTAATTTTAACAACAAATTTTAGTCATAGTCTTGTGACAAAAATGGCATTTATCTGAAATTAGTTTCAGTCGATTGATTGGCTGACTACCCCGCTAGTCCCGCCTCTCCACCTACGCTAAAGTAGTAGTGATTGGATCTCTTCCTAACTGGTCTCTACCTTTCACAAAACTGAATCAGTTCTGATTGGATGTCGTCCCTGGCAAACATTTTCGTCTAGTTTTTATTCGTTGACGAAAATGTAAGTTAATTTCTTCATCATTTTTATTATTTTATGCCAATTTTTTTTATTTATCGCCTCATTTTCGTCTTGAAAAAAAGGTTAGTTGACGAAAACTATGACGAAAATTATTTGTCCACGAAATTAAATATAAAAAGAACTACTCAACTGAGTAAAGAATACAAAAAAATGACTTTAAGAAGACATGAAGGTCAGTCAATCCAAAAAACGATATGATGAAACTGGCACTCATCAGGAAAATCAACCCAGGAAAGGAAAAGCAAGAGTTATCAGCCTCAGAAACTGAAGAAGAAAGTTTATCATTACCAGCTCCCCAGATAAAAGCATCTAAATGCTTATTTTATGTATGTTGGTTTGTTTTACACTTTTTTTAAGTTACTACATGATTCCTTATGTGTTCCTTCATAGTCTGGATGACTGGGACTGTATGATGGATTTATAGACTGCTGTCCCATGACTTTTGGTATGTCAGTGTCAGTTTGACCTACAATTGAATCAATATTTTTTGAAATTGAAAATAATTTTCAGTGCGTTTTCTTTATTTTATCTTCATGACTATTTACATTGTAGATTCTCACTGAAGCATCAAAACTATGAATGAACACATGTGGAGTTTTATATTCTAGTTTCTTCAAAAAAGCCCCCCTTTGCTCTGATTACTGCTTTGCACACTCTTGGCATCATTCTCTCAATGAGCTTCAACTTTAAGAGGTGGCCACCTGAAATGAAAAGTTTTCCAACAGTCTTGAAGGAAGGAAGGAGTTCCCAGAGGTGTTTATTAGCACTTGTTGCTCCTTTGCCTTCTTCACTCTGTGCTCTAGCTCACCCCAAACCTGGATCTGGATTGGGTTCAGGTCCGGTGACTGTGGAGGTTCAGCTCATTTTTTTATTAAGTACATAAAACTCCACATGTGTTCATTCATAGTTTTGATGCTTCAGTGAGAATCTACAATGTAAATAGTCATGAAAATAAAATAAAGAAAATGCATTAAAAAAGAGAAGGTTTGTCCAAACTTTTGGCCTGTACTGTATATACCTGTGCTACTTAGATATGTAATTACTTTTGTAATTACGTAATTACATTTGAACAGAATGTAGAGTAGAACAAAGTTATATTAATGATATTAATTATTTACTCAAATAGTTAATAGTTTAGAGGAATTATAGTAATGATTATGTTGTCTGCATATAGTTATCTTTCACATCTGCCAATTTTATCCACACACTCACACACACACACACACACACACACACACACACACACACACTCGCTCAGCTGCTGGTTTCTCTGACAGAGATCACAGGCAGTGTGTGTTTTGTTGTGGTCGGGGCAGATGTCAGTTTTCCTGGGTTTTTATGGTGAAGAAATGAATCCCTTTGGTCTTTTGTCAGCTGCTGCCTTGGCCATGTTTTTTGATGGTCAACACACACACACACACACACACACACACACACACTTATAAACACACACTTATAAACACACACCATAATCAGATTTAGCATCAGAACCTCTTTAATTCTCCAAAGTGTAACAAATACAAGGAATTTAACCAGACATGACCACACTCTTCTTCTACTCTAGAGAAATCTAGATCAGGGGTGTCTAAACTTTTTTTGTTGGGGGCCAGAAGGAGAAATATATTTGAAGTCACGGCCCACAGACTCTGTAATAAAACAAATAATGAAATATACCACTTTAAATAATACATTTTACTGATTACTTTCATTTACATGCCATTTTACATGACTTACTATCTTTATCTTTGACAGTGTTGTGTAAACTAAGATTTTTCAAATTGATGTTTCAGTTCCTGATGTCTCTTAATATTAAACTCCTTAATTACGGCAACTTTTAGACTCTTTTACCCTTTTTCTGCGCTAGAAATGCACACTCTCTCCGCTTTTAGACTCTTTGGCCTGTTTTTCTGCGCTAGAAATGCGCACCCTCTCCGCTTTTAGACTCTTTGGCCCGTTTTTCTGCGCTAGAAATGCGCACCCTCTCCGCTTTTAGACTCTTTTACCCCGTTTTTCTGTGCTAGAAATGCGCACCCTCTCCGCTTTTAGACTCTTTTGCCCCGTTTTTGTGCACTAGAAATGCGCACTCTCTCCGCTTTTAGACTCTTTTGCCCGTTTTTCTGCGCTAGAAATGCGCACTCTCTCTGCTTTTAGACTCTTTGGCCCGTTTTTCTGCGCTAGAAATGCGCACCCTCTCCGCTTTTAGACTCTTTTACCCCGTTTTTCTGTGCTAGAAATGCGCACCCTCTCCGCTTTTAGACTCTTTTACCCCGTTTTTCTGCGCTAGAAATGCGCACCCTCTCCGCTTTTAGACTCTTTTGGCCCGTTTTTCTGCGCTAGAAATGCGCACCCTCTCCGCTTTTAGACTCTTTGGCCCGTTTTTCTGCGCTAGAAATGCGCACCCTCTCCGCTTTTAGACTCTTTTACCCCGTTTTTGTGCGCTAGAAATGCGCACTCTCTCCGCTTTTAGACTCTTTGGTCCGTTTTTCTGCGCTAGAAATGCGCACCCTCTCCGCTTTTAGACTCTTTGGCCCGTTTTTCTGCGCTAGAAATGCGCACTCTCTCTGCTTTTAGACTCTTTTGCCCCGTTTTTCTGCGCTAGAAATGCGCACTCTCTCTGCTTTTAGACTCTTTTGCCCCGTTTTTCTGCGCTAGAAATGCGCACTCTCTCTGCTTTTAGACTCTTTTGCCCCGTTTTTCTGCGCTAGAAATGCGCACCCTCTCCGCTTTTAGACTCTTTGGCCCGTTTTTCTGCGCTAGAAATGCGCACCCTCTCCGCTTTTAGACTCTTTTACCCCGTTTTTCTGCGCTAGAAATGCGCACTCTCTCCGCTTTTAGACTCTTTGGCCCGTTTCTGACACCTAGTGTTCAAACTTTGAATCTCACATTATAAAAACCTGCTTAACAGCGGGCCAACTTTCATTCTATTTGTAAAATACCTCGCGGGCCGCTCCAAAAAAGGAAACAGGCCATAAATGGCCCGCAGGCCGCAGTTTGGACACCCCTGATCTAGATTAAAATTAAAATATCAGTAACACTTTCTATGAATTATGTATCTATAAAGCATTATAAATGCATTCATAAAGCTTTATAACACTTGATATAAGCATTTCTAACTATACATACATGTTTAAAATCTCAAACATAAATGATTATAACACCACAGCATAAAGCTTTTTAGCACAAAGCGATATAATGCATTATAATACGTGCAGTTAAGCGCTTTTCACAGACTTTAGGTAAAGTAATGAGTTATTCCACATTACGTAAGGCATATAACAAATTATTAAAAAGTCTGTGAAAAGCGCTTATGAAGCTTTATAATTTGTTATACGCCTTTGATAATGTGGAATAACTCATCTATTTACCTAAATTCTGTGAAAACTTCTTATAAGTGTTCATTAGATGTTATGTGCATTTACAGAACAATTTTCATATAGCATATGGCATATAGTTAGAGGGAAGGCATCGCTGTGGATCTTGATAAAGCAGCATTATGTGAGTGAACTCAACATCTATTAAGCTTTATGAAACATGTCTGATCAATAATGTAAAGAACAGCATATACGAATATGTTATAACGCATTATATCGCTTTGTGCTATAAAGCTTTATACTGTGGTTTTATAATGTTTTATGTTTGAGATTATAAACAATTATGTATAGTTAGAAAGGCTTATGTCAAGTGTAATAAAGCATTATGAATGGTTATGAAGCTTTATGAATGCATTCATAATGCTTTATAGATACCTGATTCATAGAAAGCGTCGCCAAAATATTTAATAAATAATTAAATATTATAACAAATATTAGCGCGAATTGTCGGATTTTTGTGCAATGTTTAAATCTTCATTAATTACTGTGTTTAATTCTTTTCTCTGGGATGGGGTCCCCAGGATTTTAAGGGTTTTATTTTGAGGTGTCTATCTATCTATCTATCTATCTATCTATCTATCTATCTATCTATCTATCTATCTATCTATCTATCTGTCTGTCTATCTATCTGTCTGTCTGTCTGTCTGTCTGTCTGTCTGTCTGTCTATCTGTCTGTCCGTCTATCCGCCTATCTGCCTGTCCCTCTATATCTATCTATCTATCTATCTATCTATCTATCTATCTATCTATCTATCTATCTATCTCTCTGTCTGTCTATCTGTCTATCCGCCTATCCGTCTGCCTGTCCCTCTATATCTATCTATCTATCTATCTATCTATCTATCTATCTATCTATCTATCTATCTATCTATCTATCTATCTATCTATCTATCTCTCTGTCTATCCGTCTATCCGCCTATCCGTCTGTCTGTCCCTCTCTATCTATCTATCTATCTATCTATCTATCTATCTATCTATCTATCTATCTATCCGCCTATCCGTCTGTCTGTCCCTCTATCTATCTATCTATCTATCTATCTATCTATCTATCTATCTATCTATCTATCTATCTATCTATCTATACCACATACACTTTGGCTGATCTGTCTTAGTTTGTATGTGTTTTAGTGTGTTTTACTTTGTGTGTATGTAGTTAGTGTGTGCATTAGTAGTAGTAGTGTGTATGTATGTAGTGTGTGTGTGTTAGTGTGTATGTAGTGTGTGTATTAATGTGTGTGTGTGTGTGTGTGTGTGTGTTAGTCATTAGCTGTATGACTGGTATTGTTTTGAATGCGTTGGTCTCGGTTCTGCCGACGGCTCTGAAATTTACACATAAGAGATGATTCATGTTCCTGATGTGTTAAACAGCAGAGCCAGGAGCCTTTCAATAACCAGTCTGTGTGTGTGTGTTTTTGTGTGTGTGTGTGTGTGTGTGTGTGTGTGTGTGTGTGTGTGTGTGTGTGTAATGGGATTACAATAGCGAGTAAGTTCCGCTAAAGAGGAGAAACACTGCCGGGAGCAGCAGGTCAGCAGACGTCTGATTAACAACCAAAATAAAAGCAACATTTATAAACATTTATAAACATCATGCTGCCTATTAATAACCTCTAATAACTGTATAGCTGTATAACATGTTAGTTATTGGTGTTAAATGGAATCATACATGTTTACAGTATGTATGTATGTAATATATAATATAATATAATGTATTATATTAAGGTACTGGCTAATATCCAACATGGAATGTAAAACTACACCTGCTCCTCGCTTATAACACTGATTACCTGTCAGATTTAGAATAGATTTTAAGATATTAATAATATATTTTTTAAATGTGTTCATGGCCATGCTCCCCTTTATCTTAATGATATGATTGTTATGTATGTTCCAGCTAGATCTCTTAGATTGTTCCATAGTAATTTACTGGCATTTCCAAAAACTCGATCTGATCTGGGGAAGCTCCTTTTAGCCATTATGGCCCAAAGCTTTGGAACACTCTTCAATCTTTAGGCATTTTTAAAAAAGAGTATTAAAACATTTTTATTTAATTTTTTTAAGTAAATATATTTTTATTTTGTAAATTAAGCTTTTTTTATTCATATGTGTATATTGTATAATAAATGCAAAGGTTTCTTTTTGTGGATGGAAATTAAAGGGTAGGGATGGAGCTCCATCATTCTAGAGAACAGTTCCTCTGCTTATCAAGGAACTTATTTTAGAGATCTTTAGGTGAGCCATTAACCGTGAAGCTTGATTTAGAGTGTGTCAGTGTGTCTTTGCTATCATAACGATGGGAAAAGTACAATTTCTGTGGCTCAAAACACACAAAAGGCATTAACTAATTCTCTTCATTAATCATGGGTGAGGTAAATAATCTAATCAGCGCGTCACTTGCTCATCATTCCCTTTAAGAGCCAGATGAGCTCTGACTTTGGCAGATTGCTATTTTCATGGTGCAGTGCTTCTGGGCTTCTTAGCAAAGGAAACTGTGAATGAGCTCCAGCAGCTCATTTACGCAACCAGCAATGTTATTTTATTTAGTATTCTGTTTATTGCACGTAGATGTAAAAGTTGCCAAGATAGCAATGAACATCTGACTGATGACTGATCTGTCTAGGTTGTATTCAGTCAATGGTGCACCAGTAATTTACCTGAACACACCTCACTTCCTTCATAGATATATCAAGAAGCTCTGCTGCTATTTAAACGAGGGAGGGAGAATGTGTAAAAATAGACTGTTGGCGGAGTGTGTAAATCTTACTCTTTGTCACATTTCTTCTCTCTCTCTCTCTCTGTTTATAAAGTCAGATGGAGGGATGGTGGTTCTGGGTTGATGATAATATTTACTGGTGATAACCTCAAACTGCATCTCGGAGCTCGGCCGCTCTCCGCTCACAAATAACCCGCGGCTCCGGCCCGTTATTACAGAACCGCCCGCCCGTCCCCCCCGTCCCCCAGTCCTCCCGTCCCCCCCGTCCTACCGTCCCCCCCCCCGTCCTCCCGGCCTGCGGACCCAGCAAACCTTCTGATATTAAACAGAGGGAGGGGTGCTCTCCATATCTCACCACAGCTTAGCCTAATCTCTCTCTCTCTCTCTCTCTCTCTCTCTTACCATCCTGCATGCTCTCTCTATGCTTCATATTTTCTTGAGTTTTGTATTTCACCCATATATTTTAGCCATTTTTGCTCTCTCTCTGTCTCTCTCTCTCTCTCCCTCTCTCTCTCTCTATCCAGCATGCTCACTTTCTGCTTCGTATTTCCTTGAGTTTTTGTATGGTTCCCATATATTTTACCCAGTTTTGCTTTCTCTCTTTCTTCCTCTCTCTCTCTCTCTCTCTCTCTCTCTCTCTCTCTCTCTCTCTCCGTGCAGCATGCTCACTTTCTGCGTCATATTTCCTTGAGTTTTGTATTGTTCCCATATATTTTACCCAGTTGTGCTCTCTCTCTCTTTCCCTCTCTCTCTCTCTTTTTCTCTCTCTCTTTCTCTGTTCTGCATGCTCTCTTTTTGCTTCACATTTTTTTGAATTTTGTATTTTGCCCATATATTTTACCCAGTTTTGCTCTCTAGCTCTCTTTCAGTTCAGTTCAGTTCAGAGGTACTTTATCAGCCTTAATGTAATAACATACACTATTGCCAAAGCAATTAATAATACAAGTAAACAGATATTGGAAAATAATAATAACAAAAACAGATTAGAGAGAAAAAAAACAGTAATACTAAAATACTAAAAAAAGTTATCAATAATGGAAAGAAATAAAAGTAATCATAAAAGTATGTTAAATATAGATTGATCGAAGTGAAAGAGGTAACGTTAATATATCATATCAATATAATAGTAATAATAAAAGTACAGATATTAGTAATGATTGGTTGATGGTCTCACTGGTTGTTTCTCAGGTCTCTTTCTCTCTTTTTATAGGGTTTCTCCATATTGCAATATCTCAAGATTTATCACCAATCCAGCATTGATTATGGAGAAGCTGTAGCTTCAACCTATGAGTGTAGAGGAGCTACAGGATCTACAGGCCCAGCTGTAGCAGCAACATCTGTGGGTAAATGTGCTGCAGGATCCAATCAGAACCTGTAGAACCTCCTCCAAACCCAACCATCTCAATCTCTCTCATCTTATATCCAGAATAGAGGATCCAACAGAGTCTAAACTAGAGACTCCTTTCAGTTACACAACAGATTTACTCTAATAAACTCTTGTTTATTGCTGTGTGTGGGTGAACATTATCCTGCTGAATAATACTGCTATCAGTTGGAAGTTCTGTCATAAGAAGCAGCAACACATGTATCTGCAGGATGTTCTGTACATATTACTGAGCTATTAGTGCCCCTTGTGTCACTACTACGGGTGACTGACTGTCCACAGCAGAGGCAGGATTGAAGCTTTCACTATGAGCCTCCATTCTCAAACTCGACCATCTTTGGATCCCAAACAGCTGATGTGGTTTCAGCTTCCAACATTCTGCTTCTTTCAGTCTTTCAATGATGTGCCATCTCTCTGCCTCTCAACTCAGTCAACGGGCCAAAAAGTCTTCAAATGATTCATGGAGAAATTTCTACCTGTCAATGATCTCTCACCAAGAGGTACACTACCCAAAAGGAACCTCTGAGAGGCTTTTTTTTTTTTTTAATGGCAGCGGGAAAAGTACTTTTACGCCCTCCTGTGGCAAGAGGAGCTCTAGTAACACACCTGTAATCATATACATATCTGCCTGAGACAGAACTGCGGGTCGAGTTTTATAGCAATCCAGGGTGTGTTATATTATTTTATATATTTTTCAAGGAGAGTATTTTTTCTTCTTCATCTCTGTTGCTTATTTCCTTCTTTTGGCCCTTTGTTTATCTCCTGTCTTCCAACCTTATGTTTCTCTTTATCTCTCCTTTTTTTGTGTATCTCTCTCTCTCTCTCTCTCTCTCTCTCTCTCTCTCTCTCCCATGTGACCGTGTGTTTTCCCCCTGGGGCTAAAAATGAAGTTATGAACTCCTTCCTCCTCACTGGGTATCGTAGAATGTGCATGTGTGTATACAACTGTGTGTGTGTGTGTGTGTGTGTGTGTGTGTGTGTGTGTGTGTGTGTGTGTGTTTAACAGCAGGGTTTATGACTGGAGCACAGTGGCCTATAGATACACTACACATGACTGTCAAGGCCAGGTAAGGGTTTAGAGTAAAAAGGGCAAAAATATTAGTAATAATATGAATAATTTTCAGGTGCTCTTCTATAATTTACTACTAAAATTTATACTAATGCATCTAAAAAAAAATAGAATAACATTGTAAAGTTCATTATTTCAGTAATTCAGTTGAGAAAAATGTGAAACTCATATATTATATAGATGTATTAAACACTCAGAGTGATCTATTTTAAGTGTTTATTTATTTTATTGTTGTTGATTATGGTTTACAGCCAATAAAAACCCAAAAATCAGTGTCTCAGAAAATTAGAATATTATATAACTAAGACCGATTGGTACTTTTGGCAGTGTGGGCAGTGTGCCAAGTCCTGCTGGAAAATGAAATCTGCATCTCCATAAAAGTTGTCAGTAGCAGAGGGAAGCTGTAAGATATGAAGTGCTGTAAGATTTTGTGGGAAAACAAAACTGCACTGACTTTAGACTTGATAATAAAACACAGTGGATCAACACCAGCAGATGACAGACATGTCTCTCCAAACCATCACTGATTGGTGGAAACTTCACACTAGACCTCCAGCAGTTTGGTCTGTGTGTCTCTCCACTCTTCCTCCAGACTCTGATCCCTTGATTTACTTTAAATGAAATGTAAAATTTACTGATGATCAGTACCCAATTCATTACCCAAAATTAAATTTTTTAAGTAAATTCAACTTATCCAGGATTACAGTGTGGATGATTTAATTTCCTTTCTGTTACTCTGCTTCTGGGAGAATTTGCTCAAATGAAATGTCAGCATTGTGTTAGCGCCCCCTGGAGGAGAGTAATCCTAAAATAAAAACATTTTTTTGTTGTTTTTTTTTTTATTCCAGTGTTTCTGGCTCTTCAAGGCCGTAGTGTAGATAGTGCTGGTTGAGGGATGATGATGTGAGTGGTGGAAATGTTAAACACGGCTCAGCTGTTCTGGGTGAATAGATAAATATTCAGGGTGCAGGTGGGTCGTATCTCAGTGGCGGGTCAGAGGTTTAAGAGTCAGAGTGATAAGAGTGATGCGTCACTTTCTCTAAACAATTCCTCCCATTATTACAAACAGGAAATCACGTTATTAACACTGTCATACTCTTACTTTCTCTTTTTTCAGACATTTTTAAGTGGGATAAAGTAAAACTGTACTTTCATTTATATTTTTTGTTCCACTTTTTAATAAGTGTCTTTAATAACTGTGTAGTTACACATTAACAACCCATGTAATAACAGTGTAACTAGTAATGAAGTTTATTATTACAGATTCTTCATAGCTAATAATTTATTAGATTCATATAGTGTATTATTTTGTTTAGTAAATAATTATTCAGCTTTTATTAATAAAAAATAAAAACATATTCTGATATGTCTAACTAACCTTTAAACACATGTGTAATAACATAAAGTGAACTTTACCATTAGTTACACTGTTATTACATGATTGTTAATGTGTAACTACACAGTTATTACAGATACTTATTATTAAAAATATGGAACCTACATAACTATAACATTTTACATTTTTATTTAATATAACATGAATAGTATAGGTCCCAGAATGGAGCCTTGTTGGATACCATACTGTACTATTGTATTTATAGATGCTTTAGTGCCTATATTTACAAACTAGCAACCAATAATCATCATTAATAACCATCAGATTTATTTAATAACATAGCATCCATAGAATAATATAAATGTATAAAAATGAATCATAGCGGTCCAGGAATTGAACCTGGTGGGATACCATATTGTACTATTGTACTTGTTAAGATTATAGTGAATAAATATATATATATATATAATAATCCATGTTTTTTATATCTTGATTTTTTACTAGAAAGACAATGGCAATGAGATCCTAGCGATCCTATAGAACAGCAAGAACTCTATAATTATAGAATTATGCTAATACATAGATTAGATTAATGCTCATAATATATACATTTATTTTTATTAGTATTAATGTTTTTTTTCTTTATTGTTGATTGCTATTGTCTAATTGTGCATCAACAATAAAAACAGATTCAATATATTATTGATGTCATAAATGAATAGAAATAAAAGTAATAATGCTAGATACATTTTGCCATATATTATCCATTCAACAAATGAATAAGTAAATGAGTAAATTTAAGTAAATAAATGAAAAACAATTTGTCACAGTTTTAGACAGGAAAAAAAGTTTATTATGTTTCTGTAATACCTGTGAAGTTACATATTATTAATCAATTTAATAACGGTGTAACTACTGCTAAATGAAACAAACCAAAATACTGGTAAATACCACTTGTAATATTGTATACTGCAATGCTTGTTCTTCCTCTCCTGGGGTGGCCCCGATGAGTGTTTATTAGATAATGTATTATGTTTTTGGTTTATAGATCATTATTCAAATTTCATTATGAAAAAATAGAAACATATTCTGATATATCTAACTAACCTTTTAACACATGTTTAATAACATAAGCTTTACAACTGTGAACTTCACAAGTAGTTACACTGTTATTACATAGATGTGTAAATGCACAGTTATTACAGATAATTATTACTATGAAGTGGGACCTCTTCTTTAATAACAACTAAATCTATAACATTTAATATATATATATATATATATATATATATATATATATATATATATATATATATATATATATATATATATATATATATATAATGAATAGTAGAGGTCCTAAAACAGAACCTTCGGGACACCATTTTGTACTATTGTATGCTTTAGTAGCTATATTTACTTAAATATTTATTCAATAACATAGCATCCATAGAATTTTGTAGCGGTTTTCTGTATTTCTACATGTAAATGTAATAAAAATGAATCATAGCGGTCCAAGAATGGAACCTTGTGGGATACCATATTTTACTTGTTAAGAACATAAAAAATATATACACCACTCGTAATATTGTATACTGTAATGCTTGTTCTTCCTTTTCTGGGGTGGCCCTGATGAGTGCCATTTCCATCATAATTATTTTTTCCACTTGAGGATTCTTTCAAAGTTTTTGAAATTGACTTTCAGATTGACTAACCTTCATTTTTTTCTTAAAATTATTTTTATTCTTTATTTAGTTGAGTAGTTGTTGCTTCTTATAATCTGGATTAACTCTACCTCTTCACACAGTGTTCGCTGGTATTGTTTAATTGTGTATAAATAATAAGAAACAGTAGAAAGTAAAGTGAGAGTGATGTTTCTGAGCCGTATTCAGTCTGTTCTCAGTGAAGAGATCATTTCCCAGATTAGAAATAGAAGGAAAACAGTGTTTTTATCCTGGTTACAGTTCAGAATGATCCGTCATGCTCACTGAGTCACTGAGTCACCGGTTACAGTGAGCAGGACGGTCCTGAGGTAAGCAGTCCCGCAGCCATAGGATCAGCTTTCACTCTTTAATCTGCTTCTGCTGCAGAAACAGCCGGAAACCCAACCCCCCCCCATCATCTCTGACCCATGGAAGTACCCCTGCAGGAGCCGGGGGTGCAGGGAGGGGGCGCTATAGCCCTGCATGCTCAGCCTTACAATAAAATAAGAAAGTTAAAACAGATAATAATAGGATCAATATTGTATTCTATCAGCAATGCTAATATTACGAGTTAGTATTCAGTATCAAGCACGATTTATCCAGTAATTACTTTCAAGTATTTAGTATGTTCTCTGATTTATTAAGTAATTGCTTTAAATTATTCATATACTTACTTTTAATTACTCAGTAATCACTTTTAAGTACCTACTGTGAAGTATTAAGTAAGTAATAAGAACATTATGATTTATTTATTTACAGTATTTATTTAAAAATATTCAGTACCTACTCTGATATATTTAGTAATTACTGTAAATGGTCCAGTATTTACTAGTACTATTATTCATTCAGTAATCACTTTAAATTGTTAAGTACCTAATGTCATGTCTTTAGTAATTACTCCGAATTATCCAGTATTTACTTTACAGTGTTTAATATCGACTCTGAAGTATTAAGTAAATACTAAGAATTGTCCAGTCTTTACTAGGAATAATCAATAATTATTTTAAAGTATTCAGCACATACTCTAAAATATTTAGTAATTAAAGTGAATGAATGAGTATTTACTTTTAATCATTCAATAATCAATTTAAAGTGTTAAGTACCTAAAGTTATGTATTTAGTAATTACTTTAATTTTATTATTAATAGTATTTATTTTAAATTGTTCAACATTTATTCTGATGTATTTAGTAAGTACTAAGAATTATCCAGTATTTACTAAGAATAATCAGTAATTATTTTAAAGTGTTCAGAACATACTGGAATGTATTTAGTAATTACTCTGAATTATGCAGTATTTACCTTAACATATTAAGTAACTACTGTAATGTATTTAGTAAGTACTAATAGTTGTATTATTTATTCATATATTTTTATAGTATTTACTAGGAATCATCAGTATTTACTTAAAAGTGTTGAGTACCTGCTCTGATATATTTAGTAATTACTCTGAATTATCCAACATTATTTACTTTAAAGATTTTAATATCTACTCTGATGTATTTAGTAAGTACTAATAATTGTAATGTTTATAATTTATTTATAGTACTTCCTAGGAATAATCAGTATTTACTATAAAGTGTTTTTTACCTACCCTGATATATTTAGTAATTACTTTGAATTATCCAGTATTTAATTTAAAGTGTTTAATATATACTCTGAAATATTTAGTAAGTACTTAGATTTGTTTAGTATTTACTAGAAAAAAGTAGTAATTTGTTTATAGTATTCAGCACATACTCTTATATATTAAGTTATTATTCTGAATTGTCCAGTATTTACTTTAAAGTATTAAGTACCTACTGTAAAGTATTTAGTAAGTACTAGAAATTGTTCAGTATTTTCTAGGAATAATGAGTATTAATTTAAAGTATTTAGTACCTAATCTGATATACAGTATATTTAGTAATTACTGTGAATGATCCAGTATTTACTATTAATTGTTCAGTAATCAGTTTAAAGTATTAAATGCCTGCTGTGTATTTAGTAAGTACTAATAATTGTATTGTTTATTATTTTATTTATGGTACTTCCTAGGAATAATCAGTATTTACTATAAATTGTTTATGACCTACTCTGATATATTTAGTAATTACTCTGGATTTTCCAGTATTTAATTTAAAGTGTTTAACATATACTCTGAAGTATTTAGAAAGTACTTAGAATTGTCCAGTATTTACTAGGAATAATTATTTATTTAGTAATTACTCTGGATTTTCCAGTATTTAATTTAAAGTGTTTAACATATACTCTGAAGTATTTAGTAAGTACTTAGAATTGTCCAGTATTTACTATGAATAATCAGTAATTAGTTGAATGTATTCAGCACATTCTAATATATAAATGTACAACTTGCCAATACTTACTTTAAAATATTAAGTACCTACTGTGATGCATTTAGTAAGTACTTATAATTGTATTGTTTATTAACTTATTTATAGTATTTCCTAGGAATAATCAGTATTTACTTTGTTAAGTGTTTATTACCTACTCTGATATATTTAGTAATTACTCTGAATTACCCAGTATTTATTTTGAAGTGTTTAACATATACTCTGAAGTATTTAGTATTCACTAAGATTTTTTTAGT